>NC_133327.1:613413896-613713896 GCF_042186555.1 Aquarana catesbeiana | reverse complement strand
ACTGTTGGCAACTATGCTTAATCTAACTCAAGCTATCTCTCTGTCCACGCCAACAACACTACACAGAGCCACAGTGTAAGCTGCCTTATATAGTGTAGGATGTGGACTTAGTCCCCCCAAGCCATGATTGGCCAAAGGCACCCTGCCTTTGGCCAATTATAGCTCTCTTAGCAGAGGGCGCTGTGATTGGCCAAAGCATGCAGGTTAGGTGCATGCTTTAGCCAGTCATCATAAAGCAATGCACTGCGATCTCGCAGTGCATTATGAGGCATTCCGCGGTGCTCAAATTTGCCACAAACACCCCATAATGTACGCTGTTCTGTGAATAGGCAAACACACGATGTTTGAGTTGAACTTATGTTCAACGTGAACATCAAGCTCATCCCTACTGTTCAGTGGTCCTGCCCTACCCTGACACAGTTTGCTCCCATTAGGGGTGTCGGGGGGTCATGGGGGCCAATCCACCACCTCTAAATTGCTATGTAGCACCAATACTTACTGTTCTTTTCATCCTATTTTATTTTCCCTGTATTGTTTGTCTTGACTATGTCATCTACCAATGTACCCTTACATATGTCAATATAAGATGTACTGCATATTGTCTTATTTTTCGTATCTTTATCCAATTAACCCTTAATAAAAATATTTAAAACAAAAAATAATGTTTTTATAATGGGACTTTCAATTCAATAAGACATATGTGAACTTCCAAGGTATCTTATCAAGGCCACCAAAGTATTAACATTGTTTTTAACACTAGTTCATCAGATAAAAGATGGTCAATGCATTTCACACACATATATGCTTCACTAATCATTTAGTGCAATATATTTTTATGTGATGATACACAGAGCTTCTATTTTTTTGTATCAATAAATTATAGATTTTTCAACATTTTGGATATTTAGCTAAAAGTCTCATGAAAAATAGATATTTTTAATGGTAGAGAAAACAATTCTCAAACTGCTGAATCACATACTATGATTTATTCCCCTTAGGATCATGTAAGCAATTAATTTAGGTCTGCGACAACAGAAGCTAAGCCAGGAAGGCAAGATCAACTTCCCACAGCAATGTCAGGGGTGAGGAGGGAGGTGTAACTACTGTGGTTCTGAACAGCATTAATGTCACCACAGGGTACCAAGCACTACCTCACTCCACTATTTAGAATACAGGACAGTTATCACTTTCAACTGCTAGAATTAATGAGAACAATCTGTCAGCTTAATCCTCGTTTATATTTTATAAAGGACAGATTGATATGTACTGTAGATATGGCTTGATAAAAAAAAGGTTTGGTCTTAAACTGATTCATTTTGTACCTGTAAAAATCTAGTATACCGAACATTTATACACGAAGAATGAGTATAGCCTCAATTAAGTCAATGATAATACAATTCAAAGATCAGTGCCATCATCCTAGTTAGACAGACTTGAAGAAATATAGGAGTGGAGGCAGTTGCTGTCACTTGCCTAACCGTGCGTACACACCTACGAATTGGAGGTTGGAACTATCTTGGCACTTGTTAGTAACATGCAATTGAGAGAAAATATATAAAAAAAAAAAAAAGAAGAAGGAGTATAAGCTTTAATAATTCCAAAACACATTTGCAAAATAGTACATACAATACTAAAACAAATTAAATACACCGCACTTAACACAAACGTTAACGGATGGAACCGTAAAGTTTCTTGTAGAGAGGGGTATCTAAGATTGTTTCCTCAACTGGTTTCACGGTTAAAACCGCTTCTTCAGGAAGGATAGGTCTAAAAATAATTAATAAACTTTAAATTTAGATAAAAATGAAAAAATACAGCAAAACAAAATAAGCACGATACAGAAATAATAACAAGATAGAAGACTGGCTCACCAACTCAGACGGATTCAATGAGATAGTAGGACCCGACACGGGGGATTGTGGACAAGTTCTAGTTAAATAAACAATAGCCATAAATATATGGAAATTGAAAAGTTAGGGGGATGCTCACCCAGGTGAAATAAATGGAAGTCTAGGCAGGGAAGGTAGGGTGATAAGGAAGAATAAGAAGGGGGGAAAAAAAAAAAAAAAAAAAAGGGAGGAGGTGGAGGTAAAGTAGGAAATAAAAAATGGATATGTAGGAAAGGAGGAAGGAAGAGGACAAAGGGGGGGGGGGAAAGGGGGTGGGAAGGGAAGGGGAAGGGAGGGGCGGGCAAGGAAGGGAAAGATGAGGGGAAAGCGAGGAGGAAGGGGGGGGGGGGGAGGGGAGGGATAGGAGAGGGAGACAGGAAAGGAAAGAATATCCCAAAATCACCCTAGACATCCGGTGGTCAAAAACATACAACATTAGAACAAGTAAGCAGAGAAGTAAGCACTCACCATGTAGTTGGCTAATCAGTAGTGATGCATGGGCTGCTTGTATCAAATATCATGTATACTATTGGTAAGAAATTGAGAGTAGTCCCAAAAAAACGACAGATGAATAATCAGGTTTAGGGATGCAGCAAAGCAGGACCAGGTACAATGAGTGGGACTCCCAAATAATAACCACGTCTGTAATATAAAAAGGATATGAGATCAAACCTCTGAAGGTCGGCGGCCAAGAGGAGGAGTGGGTAGAACAGAAGAACAGAGAAGAACAATTAGGAAAAGATGGCAAGAAGGTGAAGAAAGACAGATCCCCAAGGCTGACAAAGATATACGAACACCTTCGGAAGGGGCTGTGGGTCATTCCACACTTCATGGCACCATTCCAAAAGTTCTCAGTTCAGCCCTTATGACAAACAAGTATACCAAGATCAACGAAGATCTAATTTTTTTTAGATCTAAAGAAGCAACAGGGCAACCTAGACACTTATGTTCTGAAACCCACACAACCCTCACAAAACACTTCCCATGTGACACCAACCTCAACATTATAAATCTTACTCCTTATATGCTGACCAATGAGGAAATTTCACTATTACAATTGGGTCTGGGCTTTTGCCCACTTGATGCTCTCAAAGTCACAGAGACTATAAGGGCCCAAATTTGGTTGCACTCAATCTCACGTACGATTTATTTTTGACACTGATTGCACCAACCATACCTTGGAGCGTGAGCTCACGGAGCGTACCAGACACTTCAGTATGGAGGAGTTTCGGGCACTCCGTGATCTCATGCTCCTGTATGATGAGAGGGATACTGGGGATCTGGACCCTTCCCTGGTTGCCCGGTCTTTAACCGGTTCCCCTCAGGGAGTTCTCCCTCCGGGGACCCCCTCTTGCCATACTCTCCCACCCAATGTTTCTGGTCATACCGTCACATCCAATCAAGGATTACAACCTAAATCCTTTTGATTGTGGTCACGTAGATTCCCTGACCTGAACACTTGCCCAGAGATTTGGGCCTTCCTTCAAGCCACTATAAGAAACCTTAAAAAACAACAATGGCCTGAATTCTCTTCTAACCTCAGCCCCAGCCAAATTGAAGCACTCAAATCTTTGCAGAGACGTCCCTATGTTGTCATTAAACAGTCTGATAAAGGCGGCAATATCATCCTCATGACACACAATACCAATCCATGTGTTTGGCCATTCTCAACAACCATAACTGGTACCAATCCCACGTGTCAGCCTTCGCACAGGAACTCCAGACTCTGCACTGAGGCCTTCTTCTCAGGCCTCATTGACATGATACGCTGGAGTTCCTGATCCCCAAATTTCCCCGCATCCCTACCTTTTATTCCCTTCCCAAGACCCTCAAAAATGTTCGTACTCCCCCAGGAAGGCCCATTGTCTCGGGGATAGGTTCTTTAACCGATAATGCCAGTAAGTTCGTTGACGCGTTTCTGATGCCCCATGTATGCAGCCTCCCGTCCTACATTAGGGATACTACTGATCTGTTGCAGCACCTCGAGGGAATCCAGATCCCTCCGGACGCCCTGCTCATGGCAGTTGATATTGAGGTGCTCTACTCTAGTATCCCCCATGAGCAGGGTGCACGGACGGCTGGTTCCTTTCTCTTTGAGCAAGATACGACCACATGGCCTCTCAATCATTTTGTTCTTGCATTATTGCAATTCATTCTAACTAAAAATTACTTCACCTTTAACAACCAATTGTTCCTACAGATTCAAGGAGTGGCCATGGGGACATCATGCGCTCCAGCTTACGCAAATCTCTACCTAGGTGGTTGGGAAAGGCATGTCCACTCTGATGATAAATACGCAGAATTTCTAGATGACATCTTACTATGGTATTGTTTCATAGACGACTTATTCCCAGTATGGATGGGATCAAAAGAGAAACTCTTGAATTTCCTCCATGAGTTGGATGAGAACGACCTTAATATTAAGTTCCCCTTTAAAATTGACTCCGAGCAGATTTCTTTCCTAGATCTTAATATCATCAAATAAGACGGCACCCTTGGTACGGATTTATACTGTAAACCTACGGCTGGCAACACTCTTTTTTTTTTTTTTTTTTTTTTCTTGCCACTTCAGCTTAAAGGTTTCTCCCGGGAAAAGATTTTTCAAATATTAAAATTCAAATTTCTTTCCCATCTTATCGTCACATCATCGTGGCTTTACATTTGCTTGGTACTCCAATTTAGTATATTACAAAACAAAAGAGGATACATAATTATCCCAACGATAGCTAATGCTTCCCTTTTACCCATCCCCCCCTCCCACCCCCCCGAGACCATATCCATCCAGTCCTCTGCATTCCTCTACTTATGTAGACCACATCTCAACCGCATTTGGAGATTCTTTAAATTTTTCCCAGTCTTTCCATTTTGTTTCAAAGGCCCCCATTTTTGTCCCTTCGCTAAATCTTAGGTACTCCAAGCACTGAATCTCATTAATTTTATTAAACCATTCCCTCATCTTTGGCCTCTCTTTCCTTTGCCAATACTTAGGGATTAAGCTCTTAGCTGCTTCAATAAGATGTGGCAAAAGTGTTCTGAGATATGTTTTAGTCGGCATATCACTCATGTGGAATAAACAGATCCAAGGGTCATTTGGGACGTCCAAGTTTGTTATCACTTTGATAAATTTTCTTACTTCGCCCCAAAACCTTTTCATTTCCGGACATAGCTACCAGATATGGGCCATTGACCCCATCTCTGAGCAGCCCCTCCAACAAAATTGCGACTTATCCCTATGTATTTTATGCACCCGATCGGGGGTCAGGTACATTCTAGTCAGGCATTTAAAATTTAATTCTAGGAGTTTACTATTAACTGAAGTGGCTGAGACTCTTTTCAAGATCAGGGAGACTTCTGTATCTGTAAGATTTCTCCCTAACTCCTTTTCCCATTTCCCTATATAGTCCGGGGTTTCTAACCTTTCTAAATCAACTAGAACTTTATATATCCGGGAGAAACCCCCCCTCCCCTCTCTATCCACGCATATTTTTTCTAGTGGTGTTAAATTATCCACCGATCTTATTGGCTGTGGGAGTGAACCAACATAGTGTTTTAATTGGCTATAGCGCCAGGGGTTAATGACTAACATATCTCTTTTGTCCTGCATCTCTTGGAATGAGCATATTCGACCCCTATGCATTATGTCTTTTAGTTGTATATTTTCTTCTAGTAACCATTTACCAAACCATTCCTCTTTCCCTGGTGCAAACTGTTCTAAATCTTTAAGTGGCATTAAGGGTGAGTTATACTCCCAGTGTTCCTTCCTGTGAAGGGTGTCCCATATCTTAAGTGCGTGTTTAGTGATTGCATGCGTTTCAGTGCTGTACTTTCTCTGTTGAGGCGAAATCCATATAATCTTATCCAGTTTAGTGTCACTAATTTTATTTTCTATTACTACCCATTGTTTTTCTATGTTTTTGACCCATTCAGTCACTCTGGCTATAGCGATAGCTTCGTAATATTTCCTTATATCTGGTGCTCCCCATCCCCCTTTACCTTTAGTATTAATCAATTGTGAGAATTTTAATCTAGGTGGCTTTCCCCTCCAAATAAATTTTGAAAACATTAAGTGTAGCCTTCTGAGGTATGTATGTGGGAGTTTTATTGGTATCATTTGCATTTTATAAGTTATTTTCGGCAGTATAACCATTTTATATATGTTGATTCTTCCCGCCCAGGATAGTTGACCCAGATGAATTCTACTCAATTCAGCTTTTACCTCGTTTAACAGTGCTATAAAGTTCGCTTGGTATAGCGTTTCGGTTGATGTAGTGATTTTGACCCCCAGATAATTCAGTTCTTTTTTCCCCCACACAAAGGGGAAGTGTTTTTGGTAGGAGTGGTCACTCTCCTTGAAGTGGTTTATCTCAAGTGCTTCAGATTTAGTTGGGTTTACTTTGAAATTTGATAACTTTCCGTATTCTACTAGGTTAGCCATGATATTTGGTAGGGATATCCTTGGCTGGGTTATACACAGCAGGATGTCATCTGCAAAGGCGGCCAGTTTGTATTCCATATTCCCTATTATGACCCCACTAATATCCCTATTCTGTCTTATCCTTAATAGAAGGGGTTCTAACGTCAACAGGAAGAGCATGGGGGAGATTGGACACCCCTGCCTTGTACCATTGTACATGTCGATTGGGTCCGAGAAGGTCCCATTTATTTTCACTCTTGCCGATGGTCTTGAGTATAAGGCCCTAATCCATTTACACATCCTCTCCCCACAGCCTACCTCCTCGAGCGTACTCATCATGAAGTCCCAGTCTACTCTATCAAACGCTTTTTCAGCGTCTATGGATAGAAGTAGACCTGGGACTCCGCTCTTTTTGATTTCCTGGGCTACTAGGAGGGTTTTGATGCTGTTATCCCGTCCCTGTCTACCTCTAATAAACCCCACCTGGTCCGGATGTATGATCTTCTCTATTACCTGCTTCATTCTGCTCGCAATCACTTTTGCGAATAATTTAGTATCCACATTTAGCAGGGAAATAGGCCTATAGTTTGAACAAACTGTCGCATCCTTATCCTCTTTTTGAATAACCGTAATATTGGCTGCCAGGGCTTCTCTGCTCATTTCCCCCTTGTCTCCTATGTCGTTCATATAGGCACACAGTTTAGGGATTAGATAGTCTTGGTATTTTTTATAATAAAGCACTGTCAACCCATCCGGTCCTGGGCTCTTACCTACTTGTGTTTCTCTAATTGCCTTTCTAACTTCAATCTCTGTTATAGGGGACTCCAGTGTGGTATGCTCATTTTCCGATAATTTAGTCATTCCCACTTCACTTAGGTAATTTTTGATCGCTTGTTTTTGTTCCCTCTCCTTAGGTGTTACATTTCTATTTATGGAATAAAGCTCACTGTAGAATTCTTGGAACGTCCTTGCAATATCTGGATCCCTATATTGGATCTCGTTTGTTCTAGATCTTATCTTGTCGATATATTTGTTATTTTTTTTTTTACTTAATATCTTTGCCAGGAGTCTACCAGGTCGGTTACTGCCTACATACCTTTCTTTTTTAACAAGGTTATACTTCTTCCTATTTTCCTGTTCAATTAACTGCCGTATAGCCTCCCTGCTCCTAAATAGTTTTGCCAGTGTTTCGCTATCCCCCTTTTTCTTATGATGTTGCTCTAATTTAATAATTTCCTCCTGAAGCACGCGAAAGGTCTCTCCCTGGCTTCTCTTTTTCTCTACCCCCGCCTTAATCATGATCCCTCTGATATAGGCTTTATGGGCCTCCCAAACCATAGTTTCTGATGTTTCCTCAGCGGTATTAACTTTAAAATAAAATTCTAGTTCTTCTTTAATAAGTTTGTCTATCTTTTCATCATGTAGGAGGTCCTCATTAAGTATCCAGCTACTGCTCCGTGTTTCATGCTTGCTTAATTTTATTTGTAGGCTAACCGGGGCATGGTCCGAGAACGTCATTGGCCCTATGCTTGTACCCTCAACCTCTTCCACATAGCGATGCTCCACGAAGAATAAGTCCAGCCTAGAGTATGTCACGTGAACGGGGGAATAGAAGGTATAATCTCTTATGTTCTGATGTTGCATCCTCCATATATCTACCAGCTGCTGATGACGCAGTTTTTTCCTGAGTTTTTTCATCCACTTGCCTTCGGACCCCCGAGCACGCGACGTACTGTCTTTACCTGGCTCTAAACATATATTGAAGTCTCCTGCGATAATGGCCCTACCTCTCTTAAAGGTTTCAAACTTTGCCAAGATTCCCACTAGGAACCTTGCTTGGTTATTATTTGGGCAGTAGATATTTGCCAGGGAACATTCCATCCCTTTCAAGCTACCTCTTATGAACAAGAAGCGACCCTCCGGGTCAATTACTCTCTCCTCTATTGTGAACCCGACTCCCTTTGCAAAACCAATCGCCACTCCTTTTGCCCCTCTAATCGGGGAGTCTCCATAGATCCAGTACAGAAACTCGCTTGTAGCTATTCTCTTGCTTTTGCCTAGGTATAGGTGGGTCTCCTGAAGGAGGACCACCTCTGCTTTCAGGGATCTCAATTCTCCCATTATGTTCGCACATTTTATGGGGGAGTTGATGCCCCTCACATTATATGTGACTATATTTATCCCAGCCATCCTGTTATTTTAGCCCCATTTACACCTTTACGTAGCCCCTCCTGGCTGAATAGTCGGATCCACCAAGGATTGGATTGGTCTCGTCCTACCCTTAACCCCCCCCACCCCCCCTCCCTCAACCCCCCTCCTCCCTCTCCACCCGTGTACCCTCCCCCCCCCATCCCCCCCCTCCTCCTGCCCACCCACCTCCCTCCCCCCCAATCCCTCCCGCCCAGCCCCTCGCCTTTTCCCCTTTCCCATCAAGTTGGGGGGAGTATTGGGGTGCCACATGAGCCCCCTGAATGAAGAAAAAAGAAACCCTGGCCTACCCACTCCACCTGGCCACACGGTTTACTCCCCAGAGGTTGGGCTCAGAGGAGGGTCTAGTCTGGCCAAGAGCTTCCCCCTGGGTGTAATCCCAGCCATCCCTCCCACACACCCTCCACCCACCCCCCCCCCCCGCCCCCACCGACAATGGATCGTATAGAGAGAGAAACAAAGAGGGAAGAGAGAGAGAGAAAGACAAATCCATTTTCAATCACTTTTAACATTCGAGGCCTCTTTCAGTCCCTGTGTTCTTTTGTCATTAGTATTGGTTTCCAAGTGACAGGGTCCCCTAAGTGTTCCTGACTTCCGCTTTTCTCCCACCACCCCGGGATCTCCATTACTGGGATTCCAAGTCGATCGCAGAAATTCTGGGTCTCCTCCGGAAATCTCAGCACCGCATTTCGGCCGTCCTTACGTCCAGTAAGATTGGCAGGGAAGCCCCAGGAGTATTGGACCTCGTTCGCCTTTAAGGCAGCTAGTAGGGATGAGCTTCGTGTTCGAGTCGAACCCATGTTCGACTCGAACATCGGCTGTTCGATCGTTCGCCGAATTGCGAACGTTATGGGCCGTTCGCGCTAAATTCGTGTGGCGCGTCACGGCCCATAATTCACTGCGGCATCGCAGTGCATTGCTGGCTGATGATTGGCCAAGCATGCACTATGACCCGCATGCTTGGCCAATCACAGCGCCGTCAGTAGAGAGAGCTGTAATTGGCCAAAGCCAGGGTGGCTTTGGCCAATTATGGCTCAGGGGATTTAGTACACACCCCACACTATATAAGGCCGCCTGCACGGCGGCCCTGTGTAGTGTGTGTTCCGGTGTGCTGAGAGATAGAGAGAGAGAGAGACAGTGTCATTTGATTTGAGTTAGATAGATTAGGCAGAACAGTCAGTCAGTTAGCTGCACTTACAGTGTATTGTGTATATATATGCATCCCAGGTGTTGCATATATATATATATATATACACTGTATTCAGTTTAGCTAGATCCGTTCCTGTTATCTTCTATCTAGACTATTTACATTTAATGCAGTGCGTCCTGCTCACAGTGTTCAGCTAGATCCGTTCCTGCTATTTACATTTAGTGCAGTGCGTCCTGCTCACAGTGTTCAGCTAGATCCGTTCCTGTTATCTTCTAGACTATTTACATTTAGTGCAGTGCGTCCTGCTCACAGTGTTCAGCTAGATCCGTTCCTGCAATTTACATTTAGTGCAGTGCGTCCTGCTCACAGTGTTCAGCTAGATCCGTTCCTGCTATTTACATTTAGTGCAGTGCGTCCTGCTCACAGTGTTCAGCTAGATCTGTTCCTGCTATTTACATTTAGTGCAGTACGTCCTGCTCACAGTGTTCAGCTAGATCCGTTCCTGTTATTTACATTTAGTGCAGTGCGTCCTGCTCACAGTGTTCAGCTAGATCCGTTCCTGCTATTTACATTTAGTGCAGTGCGTCCTGCTCACAGTGTTCAGCTAGATCCGTTCCTGCTATTTACATTTAGTGCAGTGCGTCCTGCTCACAGTGTTCAGCTAGATCCGTTCCTGCTATTTACATTTAGTGCAGTGCGTCCTGCTCACAGTGTTCAGCTAGATCCGTTCCTGTTATCTTCTAGACTATTTACATTTAGTGCAGTGCGTCCTGCTCACAGTGTTCAGCTAGATCCGTTCCTGCAATTTACATTTAGTGCAGTGCGTCCTGCTCACAGTGTTCAGCTAGATCCGTTCCTGCTATTTACATTTAGTGCAGTGCGTCCTGCTCACAGTGTTCAGCTAGATCCGTTCCTGTTATCTTCCTACTGACAGGCAGGCTTGTCTGGTTACAGTATATAAAGCTACCTGAAGAAAATTACAGGTGTTCTATTTGATCCTATTAGTACCACGGTCAGGCAGCTAGACTATTTACATTTAGTACAGTGCGTCCTGCTCACAGTGTTCAGCTAGATCCGTTCCTGTTATCTTCCTACTGACAGGCAGGCTTGTCTGGTTACAGTATATAAAGCTACCTGAAGAAAATTACAGGTGTTCTATTTGATCCTATTAGTACCACGGTCAGGCAGCTAGACTATTTACATTTAGTACAGTGCGTCCTGCTCACAGTGTACAGCTAGATCCGTTCCTGTTATCTTCCTACTGACAGGCAGGCTTGTCTGGTTACAGTATATAAAGCTACCTGAAGAAAATTACAGGTGTTCTATTTGATCCTATTAGTACCACGGTCAGGCAGCTAGACTATTTACATTTAGTACAGTGCGTCCTGCTCACAGTGTTCAGCTAGATCCGTTCCTGTTATCTTCCTACTGACAGGCAGGCTTGTCTGGTTACAGTATATAAAGCTACTTGAAGAAAATTACAGGTGTTCTATCCCAGCTTAGTGCAGCTACAGGCCATTAGTATGTCTGGAAGGCCAAGAAGGAGAGGCAGACAGTCACAAGCCAATAAGAGAGGGCAAGCAGGCTCTGTGTCTAGTGCTGGTCGTGGAGACGGTGCATCCTCATCAGCACGTGGCCATGGGACACGCTTGGCCTTTTTTTCGGCAGCTGGCCGTGTTGAGCCGCAACATGCGGAAGACTTGGTCGAGTGGATGACCAAGCCGTCCTCATCCTCCTCATCCTCTCTCACCCATGCCCAGGGTGCTTTGTCTGGCAAAGCAGCGGCCTCTTCCCTCAGCTCAATGTCATCAGTGACTCCTTCCCTAGCTCCACCATGTCCTCATGAGGATTCCCTCGAACTGTTTGACCACAGTGTTGGGTACATGCTCCAGGAGGATGCCCAGCGTTTGGAAGGCTCTGATGACGATACTGAGCTCGATGAAGGCAGTAACATGAGCACGGACAGAGGGGGTGCCCAAGAAGGACAGCAATCTGGCAGTCATGCTCCCCCTGCTGCAGCATACTGCCAGGTTTGCTCCAGTGATGAGGAGGGAGGGGATGATGAGGTCACTGACTCAACGTGGGTGCCTGATAGGAGAGAGGAGGAGGAGGAGGAGGAGGAGGAGGAGGAGGAGGAGGCGGCGGCACATCACCAACGAGGCAGGATGCCCTCCAGGGGCCAGCCTAAGGGCAGCACATTGACTGCATCACACCCCAAAGCTCCACATGTGCAGGGCGCTGCAGTCTCTGCGCGTTATTCAAAAAGTTCTTTGGTGTGGGCCTTTTTTGAGACGAGTGCATCAGATCGCACCGCTGCTATTTGCAACATATGTCTCAAGCGTATCTCGCGTGGCCAAAACATCTCCCGCTTGGGTACCACATGCTTGACCAGACATATGTTGACCTGCCATGCAGTTCGTTGGCAAGCGTATCTAAAAGACCCACACCAAAGAACAAAGAGGATCTCTCCTTGCTCCTCATCAGCTGAGATTTCCAACCCCACTAGACCTTCAGTCCTCTCTGAGACCTGCAGTGAGAGGAATGAAGGTGTAGAATTAGGTGTGTCACAGCCAAGTACTTGTGGGCAATCTGCTTTTGGTACACCGACGTCAGATTGTACCAGGCAAATTTCCCTGCCCCAGCTGCTGCACCGCCGAAAGAAGTTTGCTCCCAGCCATCCACATGCCCAGCGGTTGAATGCTAGCTTGGCAAAATTGCTAGCACTTCAACTGCTGCCTTTTCAGTTGGTAGACTCTGCCCCCTTCCGTGAGTTTGTGGAATGTGCGGTTCCTCAGTGGCAGGTACCCAAACGCCACTTTTTCTCACGGAAGGCGATTCCGGCTCTCTACCGGCATGTGGAAGGCAATGTCCATGCCTCGCTGGACAGGGCGGTCAGCGGTAAGGTGCATATTACCGCTGACTCATGGTCCAGCAGGCATGGACAGGGACGTTACCTAAGTTTCACGGCGCATTGGGTGACTCTGCTGGCAGCTGGGAAGGATGCAGGACAAGGTGCAGTAGTGTTGGAGGTTGTTCCGCCACCACGCCTCCAAAATGCTGATTGTGACACACCTCTCTCCTCCACCCCCTCCTCTTCTTCTTCCTCTATGGCCTCTTCCTCGGAACCAGCGGTGCTCCGTAGGCGTTCAAGGGGCTACGCAAGTACGCAGGCCAAAAGATGCCATGCGGTGCTTGAGCTGGTGTGCTTGGGGGACAGGAGCCACACTGGGGCAGAGGTTTTGTCAGCTCTGCAGGGGCAGGTTCAGAGGTGGTTGACGCCACGCCAACTTAAGGCAGGAATGGTGGTTTGCGACAATGGCACCAACCTCCTCTCTGCCCTCCGACAGGGACAAATGACCCATGTGCCCTGTTTGGCTCACGTCCTTAACTTGGTGGTGCAGCGGTTCTTGGGCAGGTACCCGGGCTTACAGGATGTCCTGAGGCAGGCCAGGAAAGTCTGTGTGCATTTCCGCCGGTCATATAATGCCAGTGCTCGGCTGACGGACCTCCAAAAGGAGTTTAACCTGCCCAAGAACCGCCTAATCTGTGACATGCCCACCAGGTGGAACTCAACGTTGGCCATGCTGCAGCGGCTGCACACGCAGCAGAGGGCCATCAATGAGTACCTGTGCGACTATGGCACCAGGACAGGGTCAGGGGAGCTTGTTTTTTTTTCCCCACGCCAGTGGGCCATGATCAGGGATGCATGCACTGTCCTGTCACCATTCGAGGAGGCCACGAGGATGGTGAGCAGTGACAGTGCATGCATCAGTGACACTGTCCCCCTTGTCCACCTGTTGGAGCACACGCTGCGTGGAATAATGGACAGGGCACTTGAGGCAGAACAGAGGCAGGAAGGAGGACTTCCTTAGCTCTCAAGGCCCCCTTTATCCAGACAGTGTTCCTGCGTGCCCGCCGATCACACAGGAAGAGGACGAGGAGGAAGAGGAGGAGGAGGAAGATTGTGTCAGTATGGAGGTGGAGCCTGGCACTCAGCATCAGCAGCAGTCTTTAAGGGATCAGTCCCAAGAAACACATGGACTTGTACGTGGCTGGGAGGAGGTGGCTGCGGACCATGTCGTTCTTAGTGACCCAGAGGACTCCGGACCGAATGCCTCAGCAAACCTACGCTGCATGGCCTCCCTGATCCTGCAAAGCCTGCGTAAGGATCCTCGTATTCGTGGTATCAAGGAGAAGGACCAATACTGGCTGGCAACCCTCCTTGATCCACGTTACAAGGGTAAGGTTGCGGACCTTATCTTGCCATCGCAGAGGGAGCAGAGGATGAAACATCTTCGGGAGGCCTTGCAGAAAGGTCTGTGCAACGCGTTCCCAGAGACTGGGAGGTTACAAACTCCTGTTTCTGGACAACGTGTTGCTGAGGCTTCGGTCAGTCAAAGAAGGAGCGGTGGAGAAGGTGGCCGTCTGACCGATGCGTTCAGACAATTTTTTGGTCCGCAGCCCCAAGGTATGATCGGTTCCAGCAACCATCGCCAGCGTCTGTTTTATATGGTGCAGGAATACCTAGGGGCAAGATCAGACTTGGACACCTTTCCCACCGAAAATCCTCTGGGTTACTGGGTCTTGAGGATGGATCACTGGCCAGAGCTTGCACAGTATGCAATTGAGCTACTGGCCTGTCCTGCATCCAGCGTTCTTTCGGAACGCACATTCAGTGCTGCTGGAGGCGTGGTAACCGATCACAGGGTGCGTCTGTCCACCGACTCGGTCGATCGGCTGACCTTCATAAAAATGAATGAGTCTTGGATCACCACCAGCTACCAAGCACCTGATGCTGATGTAACCGAATAATTTTTTTTGAAATCTCAGATCCCTTCAAAGACTGCCTATGCTGATGCTGAGTGACTATCCCTGAGTAATTATCCTCTTCCTCCTCAATCATCACGCTGATAGCTTGTAAGAACATTTTTGGTTCTGGGCGCCACCACCAGTGCCTAAGGCACAATTTTTCAGCCCCTGTTTAACAGGGGCGTGTAATTACAATTTTTGATGTAATACTTTGCAGCAGGGCTCGTTCCTGCATTCCAACTAGAGTGTCTGTAAGGGGTTGCAGTGTTGTGGCACCAGCACCAGTGCCTAAGGCACAATTTTTCAGCCCCTGTTTAACAGGGGCGTGTAATTACAATTTTTGATGTAATACTTTGCAGCAGGGCTCGTTCCTGCGTTCCAACTAGAGTGTCTGTAAGGGGTTGCAGTGTTGTGGCACCAGCACCAGTGCCTAAGGCCCAATTTTTCTGCCCCTGTCTAACAGGGGCGTGTAATTACAATTTTTGAAGCAATACTTTGCAGCAGGGCTCGTTCCTGCATTCCAACTAGAGTGTCTGTGAGGGGTTGCAGTGTTGTGGCACCAGCACCAGTGCCTAAGGCCCAATTTTTCTGCCCCTGTCTAACAGGGGCGTGTAATTACAATTTTTGAAGCAATACTTTGCAGCAGGGCTCATTCCTGCGTTCCAACTAGAGTGTCTGTGAGGGGTTGCAGTGTTGTGGCACCAGCACCAGTGCCTAAGGCCTAATTTTTCAGCTCCTGTTCAACAGGGGCATGTAATTACAATTCTTGATCTAATATTTCACAGCAGGGCCCTGTGAGGGCTTACAGTGTTGTGGCCACAGCAATACCTAAGGCCCAAATTTCTGCTGAGTATATAGGGCAGGACCCTACTTTCAAACATCTAACTTACAAATGACTCCTACTTGCAAACGGAAGGAGACAACAGGAAGTGAGATGAAATCTACCCCTAGGAAGGGAAATTCTCTCCTGTAAGAGTTAATATGGGAAAACAATTTCTCCTTTCCACTGATGCTTTCCAATCCTTGTTCCACAAAAAAACCCAAATTTTCAAAAAACATTTTTCATTGGGACAAAAAAGTGAGGTGAAATCTTCTGAAGAGGAGGAAAGACAGCAAAACAAATGTCACAGGGGTGATAACCCTTCCCTATGTTTTCCAAAAAGCTTAGAAAAGATTTTTTGGCTGGAGCTAAACACGTTAAAAATGTTCAAAATTACAAACAGATTCTACTTAACAACAAACCTACAGTCCCTGTCTTGTTTGCACTGCTGTTCAGAGTATATAGGGCCTGGTGGCCCCACACCTTTCCTTATTTTAATTTGGGTGCGGGGTTCCCCTTAATATCCATACAAGACCCAAAGGGCCTGGTAATGGACTGGGGGGTACCCATGCCGTTTGTCTCACTGATTTTCATCCATATTGCCATGACCCGACATGACATTAAACCCGCAAGCAGTTTTAAATGAGATTTTTTCCTTTAAAAATGACATTTGGTGCAGGGACTGTTCTAAACATGGGAAACACGCGTCACTTTACAGGCATACTATAGACACCCCCCAGGTACGATATTTAAAGGAATATTTCACTTTTTTTTTTTACTTTAAGCATCATTAAAATCACTGCTCCCGAAAAAACGGCCGTTTTTAAAAGTTTTTTTTGCATTGATACATGTCCCCTGGGGTAGGACCCGGGTCCCCAAACCCTTTTTAGGACAATACCATGCAAATTAGCCTTTAAAATGAGCACTTTTGATTTCGAACGTTCGAGTCCCATAGACGTCAATGGGGTTCTAACGTTCGTGCGAACTTTCGGTCCGTTCGCGGGTTCTGGTGCGAACCGAACCGGGGGGTGTTCGGCTCATCCCTAGCAGCTAGTAATGGCTTCAAAATTCTTCTTCTGCTTAGAGTTTCTGCGGCTAGGTCCTGGAAGATGTGTAAATTTGTTTCACCGTACTTCACCTGTGGGTTTCTCCTTAAATTCATGCTAATCTGTTCTTTGTCCCGGAAGCTATGGAATCGCACTATTACATCCCGCGGAGTGTCTCCCCTAATTTCGGCTGGTTTCCTAATTCGATGGACTCTGTCTAGGTTTAAATTACCGCTGATATTGCAAGGGCTCTTCAAATCTTTGAAAATTTCCTCCATTTTTTCCTGTAGGTTTTCTTTTTCACCATGCGCTTCCGGGAGGCCTCTAATCCGGAGGTTTTTTCTTCTGCTGCGATTTTCTTGGTCTTCCATTTTATACCTTATATACCTCTGTTCCTTCTGCAGCACTTCTATCTGCTGTCTCAAGTTTCTTATTTCTTCTCCTTGTTTGTCCACTGTTGTTTCAACTTCCTCCACTCTGGTTAACAGGTGGCTCATGTTCTCATTTACAGAGCTGATCTCACCTCTGATTGAGGCCTCCAGTTTCGCAAACATTTCAGCGATTTCTCCCTTGGTAGGGAGCTGGTTTGCCTGCTGGATTTCTTCTGCAGTTTCTACTTCTACCTCGTTACTGGGGGGTCTTGAATCCATCTCCGCCATTTGTTTTCTTGTACCCATTTTAGCCGTTCGATCTGGCGTTTTATTCTTTGCACCTGTTGAATTACTTTCTTTGTTACTTTCATTCATCATATATTTTCTGATGGTTCCCGGGCTTGCACTTGTTCTGGGTGGATTTGCAGGTCCTTTTGTTGATCTTCCTCTCATTTTTTCTACCTATACCTGGTTAGTGGTTCCTCCTCTATTATGTGTGGTGTGTTTTCTGACTTTCCCTATGGCACTGGGGATTACCTTGATCCCCCAAAATATTTAATTCGTTGCACCGTAGTATTTACTCCACTTATAGTGTTATATTTTAGCGATATATTATTATACTACAGTCACTTTTGTATGTGGATCAGTACGGCAGTCCCCTAGAATGCGATTATTTCCATACTGCTTACATCAATGGGATTAGTCCGCTATATCATACACCCAACTTCCGACACAGGAGTAAGTCAGCATATTGTTATAGTGAGATATTGTGTATTTGTGATCTCAAGTTGCAGCAAAGTCGCATATGCAGGTGCAGCGGTGTACTGGTCAAACAGAAGTGTGCAGTATCCATATAGATTGACACTACTGAGAGTACTTCTTTGCGTCCCTTACCCACCCCCCAGCACCGATATAAACCAGCTTATTAGTATGAAATAGTTTCATATGAGAGAGGAGTCTTGTTATGGTAGAATCACGTATACTAATAAGGCAATATAAAGACACATATAAGGCAATGTTTCTATACAGCTTGGCAGATTAGCAATGTTGGAAATAGTCCGAGGCCTCACTTAGCCATCTTAAATACAACAGCAGACCAAGATTAGTGTAGGGAATGATGTTATACTTGATGCTACTTTGATGCGATATAGTCGCAAGTGGAAAGTCGCAGTAACTGACACAATATGAGCAGGTATCCTTGCACTTTAGCAACAAGTGATTTAATGCATCACTTACCCATCTTCAGGCAGCTAAAAGAACCAGAGTCTTACCCACTTTCTTCTCTCCTGGGGCATGTGCCTGTTCCATGCGATTTCTTTGACTTTACCATCAAGCTTCTGTATCAGGTTCTGTATCGGGTTATCACTCTCTGCTACTCTCAATCCCTCCTCTCCCCTTCGATCCCGGCGAGCCGTCCCATTAGGTTCTGATGGGTAATGGACCGTGCATGTCTCCTCTCCTCTCCCCTCCTCTCCCCCGTTTGCGGAGGTTCAGTGGAGCCGTCCAAAATCCTGTCTTGCAGCGGCCGCTGTAACTAAGAAGTCAGGGCACCGCTCCCCCCGTTTCCACCCTCCTCCGTTGGAGCCCAAGGACGAGAGACCGGGAGCCGAGACCGCCGGAACCGACAACGCCGTTCGGACAGGGGTGAAGGGGGGGGGGGGGCGGCCAGAGACTAGTGCATGGTCCACGGGCCTGTTTTAGCAGGCATCACGGTGTGAGGGACACCCAGCAGCCCAGGCTCAGCTCTGACCCGACCCCACCCACATCCGGCTCCTGGGCAACACTCTACTTTATGCTACCAGCGCCCATCCTAGTTCTTTGGTGTGTAGCATACCCTACGCACAATATCTGCGTTTACGTAGAAACTGTACCTTGGAAAGCGATTTTAGGATTCAGGCCAAGGCGTTACGTGAACGTCTTCTACTGCGAGGATACTCTTCCACCAACCTTAGAAAGGCATTCGATAGGGCCTTGTCACACCCCCGCAACTCTATTATTTAATCGTAAAAAACCCCCCTCTTCTAATGACCCCGTGAGGTTCATCACCACATATTCAGCACACCATAATGTACTTCGAAACATTCTAACAATTGGCATTATCTGGCTGAACATCATATCCTAGGTAAACATGTGCGGTTTACCCCGGAGGTGGTGTTCCGCAGGGCATGTTCCCTGCGGGACCAACTTACTTCCAGCCACCATACCTCTAAAAAATTCCCTAGGATAGGACCTAAGGGCACATTTAGATGTGGGGATTGCCCCCGCTGTCCCTGGGTTCGTGAGGGGAAACGATTCATTCTACCAAATGGAAAACTCTGTCCCACGAACCTTTGCAGACTGCGGCACCAGAGGTGTGGTTTATTTGATGTTATGTATTTGTAAAGCCTTTTACGTTGGAAAGACCATTCGAGAATTAAGACAGAGGATTGGTGACCACCTCTACTACTCCGAGAATGGTAAATTGACGACAATCGGTAGACATATTGGATTATACCATAGATTTGACAATTCTGTTGTCCAATTTGTAGTCCTTGAGGTGGTGTAGCACAATCCCAGGGGAGGTGATTGGGATCGTACAGTCCTTCAGAGGGAAACCTTATGGATAGAACGGCTGAATGCCACTTGTCCCCCCGGCCTCAACGAAACAATATCCTATAAATCTTTGTGATGTCGCGGTCAACCTTCCTCCCCCCCTTTTTTCCCCCCTCTCCTCCCTTCTCCCCCTACTCCCTGGCCCTCCCTCCCCCCCTTCCTGTCCTTTCCCCCCCCCTCCCTCTTATCCTCATTCTTCCCGCCCCCCCCCCCTTTTTCTCCCCCCCTCTTTTTCTTTCCCCCCCTCTTCTCCTCCCTTTCTTCCTTCCCCTCCCCCCACTTATCATATGTCCATGTACCTTCCCTATGGTACTTCATCTATACTAATGATCCACCTGTATGTTAGGATTGGTGATACTTCTGGTGTTATTTATCCCCAGAGATTCACATATTAATAATTATTTAGCCTTTTTTGTTATGTTTATTTAAACAATTTTTTACATTATTGCTGTTCAGAAGACTCGCCCCCCCCTTTTTTCCCCCTCAGCGGCTCTGGTATGTTGTGGTATCCCTTGTCTTCTCTCAGCCCGGTGGACAGGTGTTTACCCTGGCAGGTTACCCTGCTTGCACTGCATAGTCTTGGATCACACCAATCCTCTTGACGTCAGTGCGCGCTTGCGCAGTAGCACGGCCCTCGGCTACGTCAGACGCCGGCAGACCCGGCTACGTCAGACGCCGCCAACGGCTGCGTGAATCTGACTTCTGGGTTGGGGAGCTCTTTTAGCGGCCCCAATCAGGACCGCTCTCTGAGCCCGAACGGATGCTTCACGCTGGGCTGCCCTATTGGATAAGGTCGGTATGCCTGATGGCTTTGGACGCTGACATCTATTGCTATCCTTGCCTTCCTTGCATACTTTTACTTTGTATGTCAGCTTGGTTCTGCCAATGGTGTAGGGATGAGCCCTTATCCCCCACACTCTCCCTCCCTTCTTTATGCGCTAATTGTTCTCCTTTACCTATGCGCTGCTTCTCCCTCTGGTGTTCATATATCCTTGTCAGCCTTGGGGATCTGTCTTTCTTCACCTCCTTGCCATCTTTTCCTAATTGTTCTTCTCTGTCCTTCTGTTCTATCCACTCCTCTTGGCCACCGACCTTCAGAGGTTTGATCTCATATCCTTTTTATATTACAGACGTGGTTGTTATTTGGGGGTCCCACTCATTGTACCTGGTCCTGCTTTACTGCATCCCTAAACCTATTCATCTGTCGTTTTTTTGGGACCACTTTCAATTTCTTACCAATACTATACATGATATTTGATACAGGCAGCCCATGCATCACTACTGATTAGCCAACTACATGGTGAGTGCTCACTTCTCTGCTTACTTGTTCTAATGTTGTATGTTTTTGACCACCGGATGTCTAGGGTGATTTTGGGATATTCTTTCCTTTCCTGTCTCCCCCTCTTATCCCTCCCCCTTCCTCCTCGCTTTCCCCTCATCTTTCCCTTCTTTGCCCGCCCCTCCCTTTCCACCCCCTCCCCCCCCCCCCTTTTGTCCTCTTCCTTCCTCCTTTCCTACATATCCATTTTTTATTTCCTGCTTTACCTCCACCTCCCTTTTTTCCCCCCTTCTTATTCTTCCTCATCACCCTACCTTCCCTGCCTAGACTTCCATTTATTTCACCCGGGTGAGCACACCCCTAACTTTTCAATTTCCATATATTTATGGTTATCATTTATTTAACTAGAACTTGTCCACAATCCCCCCGTGGGGGGAATTTGTGTGGGGTCCTACTATCCCATTGAATCCGTCTGAGTTGGTGAGCCAGTCTTCTGTCTTATTATTATTTCTGTATCGCGCTTATTTCGTTTTGCTGTATTTTTTCATTTTTATCTAAATTAAAGTTTATTAATTATTTTTAGACCTATCCCTCCTGAAGAAGCGGTTTTAACCATGAAACCGGTTGAGGAAACAATCTTAGATACCCCTCTCTACAAGAAACTTTACGGTTCCATTTGTTAACGTTTATGTTAAGTGCGGTGTATTTAATTTGTTTTAGTATTGTATGTATGTACCGTACGTACTATTTTGCAAATGTGTTTTGGAATTATTAAAGCTTATACTCTAGATCTATATCTATATCTATATTTTTTCTCTCAATTGCATGTTACTAACAAGTGCCGAGATAGTCCCAACCTCCAATTCGTAGGTGTGAACGCGAGGTTAGGCAAGTGGCAGCAACTGCCTCCACTCCTATATTTCTTCGAACATTTAAACACCAATAATTTAATTCAATGAAAAAAAAAAAAAAAAAAGCTGTTTTAATATTTGAATGTGTGCACTAGCCCTAGAAATGCAGCTATTCAATGTTTAATTTGAAAAATAAATTAGCATATGAAAATGTGCAATTCCACTTTTATTGAAATGTGCTTATTCGTATGAACAAATTTAGGTAATAAGGGCCATTAAATTCCCATTTGCCCACTTATCTAAAGCAATAGCACCACTTGTTTGTATACACAAGTTTATGTTTGAGCAAGGAAATATTATTCCTCCATGTACTATATTAATGAAGATACATTCAATTAGAAAGCATTAGAAGAGAAATCCATTATGTTAAAACCAGTAGTTTAATGTACAATTACCAGATTGTACCAGACATAGGTGATATCACTTGGAGGAAGAGTACAAGATGGCTGAGAAGATACATCCTCTGCTGTTTCGATTAAAACATTTGTCACAGAAGATGTTTTCCAAAAAAGAGGCACATGGCTTATTTCTCCCCATCACATGCACAAAATAAGCTTTACAATGACAGCCAAGCATCATCTCCTAAGGCCCCATTCACCCCTGCACATTGCAAATGTGTGTTTTTTGTGCATTTGTCTTGTGACTGCATAGGGCAGCACATTCACTTATATGGACTGGCCTAAATGTGGCAAATGCACTAAAGTGGATCCTGCACTTTTTTTGGGGCAGGTTTGGCCCATCTGCTAGCGGTGTTTGGGGTGCCATTAAGAAATAACAGCACGGCAGGCGCAACAAAAGTACATTTCTACATGTGTTCCCAGAATGCACAGGTCTGAATGTGTCCTTAATGCTCTGCATAGAAGTTACACATCAACATTAGATGAAATCAACACCAAAGAGGACCTGATCTCCACCCATAACGTTATTTTATAAAGTTACAAAGAGATGCTTTTAGCTCCACCAAAAATGAATTTAGTTCTTGCAACATCCAATACACTTGATAGCGCTACATTTTTAGGTAATACTTCTGATGAGGAAAATGTGGTCCACATTGCTGAAATGTACTACTTGAGGCTGGGTTCACATTATTGCAAATTGGTTGCAGGTCTCCCTGCATCCAATTTGCATATCAGGAGATTGTGACCGGTGTCTTGCCGAGAAAGTTCCCCCGGCGGATAAGGAACCCCCTGTACTGTGCAGGCGCTTGCGCAGTACGAACGAGTAAGGAGCCGCCGAAGATAGCCGAAGCTGAAAACCTTCAATCAGCAGTACACGGCGCCTGCGCCCTGAGTCCAGGTTCAAGCCCCACCATCCAAGTGGACCTAGAGGTAGAATAAAAAAGTGGCGAGTGAAGCGAGGCCGTGCCCGAAGCGTGGCGAGCGAAGCGTGGCGAGCGAAGCGAGCCCTGTTACAGGCGCCGTGCACAGCTGATTTACACCTATTCAGCGTCGGCTATTTCCGCCGGCTCATACTGCGCAAGCGCTGCGCCGTACAGGGGGTCCTTATCCGCCAAGGGAAACTCTTGGCAGAACACCGGCTCTCAATGGAGCCGGTTCACACATCTGCGGAGCAAATTTCACAGTCCTGTGCGTCTTTTGTTTCAGGTCTGAATTCAGTCAAAAATTCAGGCCGAAGTTGGACCTGAAACGGTGAACAGGGATGAACCGAACACCTGCTGTGAGCCGTTCTTTAATGCAGTGTGAACCCAATCTAAATGTAAGTAATAAGATAAGCAATGAAGATGAAGAGAGACCAAAAGTATGTGACGAAGATAATAAGCAGTATAAATGAGGTCACTGCACAAGGCAATGGAGAACACAATCATCACATTTCTATAGAAGATGTTACAACAGGTCAGGAAAATAATATAAAGGGCAGCTTTAAAAAAACATACAAAGAAAATAACAAAAAATTTAAATGAAGGAATAGTAACCAAGCTAGAGGCACTTTTAGGCCGAAATTGTATTATATAATGAATAATTATTTTGGTTTTATATAATGGTTTTATATTCATTTATTATGTGTGGTTTATCTGACTCATCAGTCAGTGTACTGTATGCTCCGAGGCCTCTCTCCACCTTGGTATTTCATATGTAAAGGATAAAAGCAGTCAATTTGGACCATAGAAAAATTCATATATCATAATGTATAAATCATGAATGCTTGTGTATCAACTCACACTGCAACTGCTCATACAGTGAAGAGCAGTTAAGGTCTGAATGAACACAATCTAGTCCACCAGATTAGGTTTTATCCAATGATGCTACCTTTTGTGTAACAAACCTGGAAATCTGAGAAAGATTATTAAATAGAAAATACATAGTAAGTGGATCCACCACCTCATATTCATCTTCTACCTCGTGGCATTCTACATGCTGGTGGAGGGAAGGGTTGGCCTTCTTTGCACAGTAATGGAGGTTATGTACCTGACACTGTAATATAACACATGCCGCCCAGTCATGTAAATGGTGTGTTTGTCAAAGTTGACATAAAGACTCAGGGCATTGGAGTATGGTAATTTGGGGATATTTTTTTCTTCTGCTCCAGTAGCAGCATTGTAGATGCATGTGAATTAGCGGCGCAAAAAAATCCATTGACTCCTCATACAAAGTTGGCTGGACTATGGTGGGATTACCTAAAGAAAAGGAGGAGGAAAAGTGTGCAGAAAGGAAAGTGTCCAGAACTGATTACAGGGGTGGGAGGGGATCCTGCTAAACTACAGTGGGGGTTGATTTTTAGTTTGGAATTTTTGGACTTCATGTAGAATTCTACAAACACCTTATGATCCAAACTCAGGCATATTTGCTCATCTCCACTGGTTTTTCAGGGCCATAGATACTTTTTTGTTCTGGGGGGGTTTAGCCCCAGATAGTAAGTAAAAGACTTTTTAAATAACACAAACTGTGTCAAATTCATAAAGACTGGAAAAAGGAAAACCTATGTGTTGCTCTTAGTAAGCAATCACATCCTTGATCCTCTTGTGAATTGACCCCGATTTCAGTTTTGCCTTCTTCCAGTTTTTATGAACATTGCCCAGTGAGATTGGTAGTGCACTGTAAAGCCCTGTACACACGATCGGACATTGATCGGACATCCCGACAACAAAATCCATGGATTTTTTCCGACGGTTATTGGCACAAACTTGTCTTGCATACACACTGTCACACAAAGTTGTCGGAAAATCTGATCGTTCTAAACGTGGTCACGTAAAACACATATGTCAGTACTATAAACAGGGCAGTAGCCAATAGCTTTCATCTCTTAATTTATTCTGAGCACGCGTGGCACATTGTGCGTCAGATTTGTGTACACACGATCGGAATTTCCGACAACGGATTTTGTTGTCGGAAAATTTTATAGCAAGCTCTCAAACTTTGTGTGTCGGAAATTCAGATGGAAAATGTGTGATGGAGCCCACACACGGTCGGAATTTCTGACAACAAGGTTCTATCACACATTTTCCGTCAGAAAATCCGACCGTGTGTACAGGGCATAAAAGCCAATCATACTGAACAGGTGCAAAGAGGCACCATCTTGTGGAAAGCAGCACACTGGCTGTTGTTTTTTTTATGCAGCATACTAGGCAAAAGAAGTGGTACTGTGCAAAGTCCATACATACAGACCGTACCTCCCAACTTTCAAGCTTGAGAATGAGGGGCATGACAGGGAGACACACGCACCACTGCAAAAAAGTGGGTGTGGCCAAAAATGATAATGGGAGGGTCTTAAGGGACATGGTTTAACAAAACCTGTGCTTTCTTGTACCTATAAAATTTGTTGAGGCTGAGTCTTCCATAATGCTGTTGTGTTAGCCTATTAGGCTATGACTGTTCACATGTAGCGATTTGGGATCGTTGGCAGAATTGCTGCAATTCTGCCCGCAATTCCAAATCACACTGCAATGTTGGCAAAACGCAGCACACGTGTTTGTGTTCCATTCATTTTTAGTGGCACCAAAACACAGTGTGGTTTTGGATGCTTGTTGTGCGATAAATCGCTCAACAATCACAGCAAAAAGACACCACATTGTGATGCCAGTAAGAATGAATGGAACACAAACACATGGGCTGCGTTTTGCCAGCATTGCAGTGTGATTTGGAATCAGGCGCGGTGGTGGGCAGAATCACAGCAATATTCTGCCCACTATCCCAAATCGCTACATGTGCCTAACAGGCTAACACAATAGCAATTATGGAAGACTTAGTCCAGCGCCTCAATCATCAACTTTGCCAGCAGTCGTCACAATCTCAGATACCAGTAGAATGACTGGAAAAAATTCTGCAGAACTGCAGTTCTAAGCTAGCCTGACTTAGGAAGGCACAAGGGAAAGAGGGACACACCTAGTAACCCAGGATGGACTGGGCAGGTCAATGGACAGCAGTAGCAGCCAGCAGCACTTCAGAACATCATCCACATCCATGTCCACGTGGCAGGCTGGCAGCTAACAGCACCCTTGAGGGTCCAGCTCCTCACCCAAGCGGCAATCAAATGGTAAGAAGTGGCACTGCAAGGAGATGGAGCCATTGGAAATAGAGAGGATTGGTTGGCGGGTAGGTGCCGGACTCTCCCACTCTGCTCAGTGCTGCCTCCTGTCCTGGTGGCTGCGGCTGGACAAGAAGACATGATCTCATATAAAGGAGCCTGGAGGCACTGAGGTGCAGAGGCAAAGCAGCGAGAGCCAGGGCCCTCTTTAAAATTAAATGGACCCTGGGCAAACATTTTCAAAATTTATTTACTGCGGCAGATCAAGCAGCAATTATTAGTTGCCAGAGGTTACAGCACACATAACAGCTCACTGATTATTTGCTAGAGATTACAGCAAATCATTTCTGCTTGCTGAGTGGTTGCTAGAGGTTACTGCACATTATTACTGCTCACTGATTGGTAGCTATAGATTACTGCTTATCATTATCGATCACTGATTGATTGCTAGAAATTACAGCATTGTGACAAAATACCAGCCCTCCTGGGATACAGATGAAAAAAAAATTCTGTTAAACATGATGGGAAGAGTAGTGGGCATGACCAGATTGCGTATAAGAATGGCCTAAGTCCCCATTCACACTGGAGCAACTTGTTGACCAATCGCATGACAAGTCGCACCCTATTGCCAGCAATGGCCATGTTCAATTGCCACACCGATCTGAAAAAGTAGTTCCTGCACTACTTTTGGTGATTTCAGGTGTGACTTGCATAAACATCTGTACATGAAGCCCCGCTGATGTCTTCCAAGCCACACCTGAAATTTTAATTGTGCAATTTCTGATGAAGCTGCATGATTTCAAAGCTGCAGTCAATGTGAACAGGGACTCAAAGGAGTGGATTAAACAGAATCAACCCTTTACCACCTACCTCTGAATGAATATAGCAGCTGTTCATTGAGTACACATTGCCGTGACATCGATACTTGGCTTCACGGTGCCGCAACCCGACATGTCAAGTTTCACAGGCGGCGTCCCCGTAAAACTTTCCCGTTAATATCACAGTTGCCACATCCACAAGCCAAATGCAAAGAAAATCAGAGACTGCGGATGGATTACAGGATATAATCAGAGACTGCGGATAGATTACAGGAGATAACCAGAGATTACGGATGGATTACAGGAGACAACCAATGACTGCGGATAGCTTACAGGTGATAACCGGTGACTGCAGATGGATTACAAGAGATAACCAGAGACTGCGGATGAATTACAGAAGATAACCAGTGACTGCGGATAGATTTAAGGAGATAACCAGAGACTGCGGATGGATTACAGGAGGCAACCAATGACTGAATAGATTACAAAAGATAACTAGAGACTGCGGATAGATTAAAGGAGATAACCAGTGACTGCGGATGGATTACAGGAGATAACCAGTGACTGCGGATGGATTACAGGAGATAACCAGAGACTGCGGATAGGTTACAGGAGATAACCAGAGACTGCGGATAGGTTACAGGAAATAACCAGAGACTGCGGATGGATTACAGGAAATAACCAGAGACTGCGGATGGATTACAGGAAATAACCAGAGACTGCGGATGGATTACAGGAAATAACCAGAGACTGCGGATGCAACATACTACACGAGATGATCAAGTAGCCATTTTTAAAATTGTACCTCTCAGCAATGCACAGCTATACATGGGGGTAAACAACAATGTAAGGGAGGGTTAAGCATAACAGTGATTCTACAGGCAGTGTATATGGGCGAAAACACCTACCTGGCCGTGCTCACCTCCCGCTCTCAGCGGTCTGGGGGCAGGGTTCTCATCGGCCTGGGGGTGGGGGTTTCCAGAAGTCCGTTGCAGGGCTCCCAGTGGTCCAGGGGCGGGGTTCTCAGCTCAGCTGCCGAGCTCCCAACGGTCCATGGTGCGGCTCCTAGTGGTCCGGGGGAGGCTCTCCCACTCGGTTTCTCTGCTCCAAGCCCATACAGGCTGCAGGGGTGGGACAGGGCAGGCTCAGAGCATCAGTGGAGCTCCCAGCCCCTGCTGACAGAGCCTCCCTTGGTCAGCCCAATAGCCCGAGCCAGTGTGCCTGGTGGTCAGGCAGTGTAATAGCATGCCAGGCTCAGGCAGCACATAACAGCATGTCTGTGAGTCAGTGCCGAGTGCGGCGATGGCGGCGCGACTGGTGCCACTAGTTAGAGCATACATAGTTACTTCTTCCGCAATTGGTACCGACGTTCTGGGGGGGGGGTTCTGCGGGGATGTCTCACCGCAGGCACAGTGAAAGAGAAGAGCAAATCACTTCTCTTACGGCAGAGTCGGTGAGAGGGAGATCTTTACTATTTTCCTGCCAGCACAAACAGCGATAATGCTAATGTGCACACAGGGTAATTAGAGCCCTGCACACCCCGTGCGTATGCCTAGGCCCTTGTTAAGGCTAACTAGCCCCAACTAACTCCTTTTCTATCTGCTGTCTCCAGCTATATTTTTAATAAAATAAAACAAATTATACTGTGCATTCATTTTGTGTAATTTTGATCATTTTGTTTGACAATTTTTTTATGTATTTGGCTATTTCAGAGTTCTATTTATAAGGGTACAATATTTGTTACCCCTTAAATATATACCTTGGCCACTTGAAGCCATTAAACTATCCTGGCATCTGAAAACTTTGTTTATGTATTTATTTATCGCATTGTTAAGTTAAAAATTAGTTAAAGAGCAATTCCAGGCAACACGTAAAATTAGTTAGTGAACTCCTAATGCTATCCAAAAACAAATATGTAACTGTGCTAGGGTGGGACTGTCTATTCAATTTATGTAAATGTATGCCATTTTGATGGTACTGCAACCTCTTGTTACATGTTTATTCTCCCTTTTTCTTAAAGGAGTAAGCGGTCCAGTAAGCTTGGTCAAAAGGCATTGTTGGGGCCACAGCTCCATGTTTTCATGCTTGAGGGCTCTTCAGTTGAAAGAGTCCAGCCAGCTATGCAGCTTTAACTAGTGGGGCAGTCAGGTGCAGGAAATGAATAGCAGAATAACCAAGAATGCCCCTAACCAGGTAGTTTGTGTCCCCTGCAGGAAATGTTCCAGCACATTTTCATCAAGTAAATCCTGTGAATGAAAATTATATAATTAATAAAATTATTCTGCATATAATTTCTATGTGATGGCACCTTGCCATTTATATTGGCTGCATTTCTCCCGGGTCCTAAAGCACGATAATTTATTCTCTTCAGCGCAGAGACATAAGATCTCAGCTTGAGTTGCCATTATTAACCTCTATTAGCATTATAATGATAAATACCTGTTAAATTTCTTTCTTTGATCTAGCCTGCATGTCACTCAGCAGTCTTTTAAACTTGAGATCTCCACTCTTTGACTTGACATTTACCATTGTCTCCTCATTGAATACCTTGCCTTCGATTTTCTAAAGCTGGCCAGTTACTATGAGGCCAGATTGTAGTATCAAGTACCAGGGCTTTAGGCTTTCAGACAGCTGTCTATTTTCTGCGGGAAAAAAAAATGCTATTATTGTGTTAACTACAAAATCTAATAACGAACTAAACATACTTATCAAACACTAATACAGTATTTCCTAAAAGATCTGGTAATTACCAAATTCTCCTCCTTTCCAGTCATCATTTTTGTAACATTCCAAGCTTTGGAGATGATGAAAAAATGGCTGAAGAGAAAGCAACACGTGACCCATTCATTATAATTTCAACAAAGGAGCAGGTATTGTGTGATATTATTTTCTCTGAAGGAATGCCCATAATCTTATAAACAGTTTGGGATCAGGGATAATAGGTGACACAGATCCGCGAATGGAAAGAGCTGCTGAGCAGAGTATCTTCTATTTTTCATTCAGGTTTACACTTTGATGTACCTTTGTTCAGAGGTGCACAATGTGTATTGTTGGGAAACACATTCCAAAGTGTGCTAACCTTCAAAGTCATATGATATTCTTTAGCCCACCACAAAGTGCTGCGTACTGATATTTACTAAAAAGGAAAAATAGAAGAAGCTTTACATGTAGGGACTGCATTACACAATAGACAATTGCATTATGCGGAGTGTAAATAAATGATACTGTGTGATGATATTTGTTGTGTGTGATTAAAGGAACACTTTTTTACATACAGTACATTATTTATGATTATTTTTACCTTATTATTTTTATTGAAGCTAAACTCCACGTATGCTTTTTATTGCATAGTTACACTGGTCCAGCTTTGACTTGGAACTTGCATGTGCCTATACAGTATGTCTGAATTTTACCCTGATCTTACCCTTGAGGATACCCAAGATCCTGGCCTATGTGGTCTCCCTGGTAGGTGTGCATTTATATGTGTTTTGGTTATGTATTTTTATTGTCTATATCTGGTTTTAAATACATATATTTTACTACTATAGGCTGTCTATTTGCCCCCACCCACAGCCTGGATAGCCTTGACTTCATTTTAAGTCGGAATGAGGAGTAAGGGTATGAGGTGTGTTTCCTTTGAAATGTCAGACTGTTCTAAACACGGGAAACATGTGCCCCTTTACAGGCATACTATAGACACCCCCCAGGTATGAAATTTAAAGGAATATTACACTTTTATTCTTTCACTTTAAGCATTATTAAAATCACTGCTCCCGAGAAATCATCTGTTTTTTAAACTTCTTTTTGCATTGATGCATGTCCCCTGGGGCAGGACCCAGGTCCCCAAACACTTTTTATGACAATACCATGCATATAAGCCTTTAAAATTAGCACTTTTGATTTCTCCTATAGGCTTTTAAAGGGTGTTCCGCGGCTTTCGAATTTGCTGCAAACACCCCAAATTGTTTGCTGTTTGGCGAACTGGCGTACAGCCGATGTTCAAGTCAAACAAGAGTTCGACTTGAACTCGAAGCTCATCCCTACTGGCCATGCTTGATCCACTTTAGACATAGGTTGCAAACAGCAATGGTGTGATCTGCTGCACACGTGTCGAAAACGGCCCACACCAAGGAATTTTAAAAGTCAGTGGGGAGTCAGCAGCGCCCTGCACCTGCGGAGCTCTGCAGTGTGATGCAATAGGGTGGCTGCCCTTAAGCTGCCCCCTAGATGACATCCCAACTGCACTGTATTGCTGTACAGTATTGTGTACATCGTTAGAAGTGTATTAGAAACAGTACACAAAACAGAATGCACCGTAGATATAGGCTACACTGAATGCAGAATATATATATATACACACACACACACACACACATACACACACATATACATATACACACACATACACAGTATCTCACAAAAGTGAGTACACCCCTCACATTGTTGTAAATACTTTATTATATATTTTCATGTGACAACACTGAAGAAATGACACTTTGCTACAATGTAAAGTAGTGAGTGTACAGCTTGCATAACAGTGTAAATTTGCTGTCCCCTCAAAATAACTCAACACACAGCCATTAATGTCTAAACCACTGATAACAAAAGCGAGTACACCCCTAAGTGAAAATATCCTAATTGAGCCCAAAGTGTCAATATTTTGTGTGGCCACCATTATTTTCCAGCACTGCCTTAACCCTCTTGGGCATGGAGTTGACCAGAGCTTCACAGATTGTCACTTGAGTCCTCTTTCACTCCTCCATGATGAAATCACGGAGCTGGTGGATGTTAGAGATCTTGCGCTCCTCCACCTTCTGTTTGAGGATGCCCCACAGATGCTTAATAGGGTTTGGGTCTGGAGACATGCTTGGCCAGTCTATCACCTTTACCTTCAGCTTCTTTAGCAAGGCAGTGGTCATCTTGGAGGTGTGTTTGGGGTCGTTATGTTGGGATACTGCCCTGTGGCCCACTCTCCGAAGGGAGGGGGATCATGCTTGGCTTCAGTATGTCACAGTACATTTTGGCATTCATGGTTCCCTCAATGAACTGTAGCGCCCCAGTGCCAGCAGCACTCATGCAGCTCCAGACCATGACACTCCCACCACCATACTTCACTGTAGGCAAGACAAACTTGTCTTTGTACTCCTCATCTGGTTGCCGCCATACACTTGACATCATCTGAACCAAATAAGTTTATCTTGGTCTGATCAGACAACAGGATATGGTTTCAGTAATCCATGTCCTTAGTCTGCTTGTCCTCAGCAAACTGTTTGCAGGCTTTCTTGTGCATCATCTTTAGAAGAGGCTTCCTTCTGGGACGATAGCCATGCAGACCAATTTGATGAGGTGTGCCGTGTATGGTCTGAGCACTGACAGGCTGACCCCCCACTCCTTCAACCTCTGCAGCAATACTGGCAGCACTCATACATCTATTTCCTAAAGAGAACCTCTGGATATGATGCTGAGTCTTGTTAAACCGCTGTATGGTCTAATCCACCATACTGCAGCTCAGTTTCAGAGTCTTGGCAATCTTCTTATAGCCTAGGCCATCTTTATGTTGAGCAACAATTCGTTTTTTCAGATCCTCAGAGAGTTCTTTGCCATGAGGTGCCATGTTGAACGTCCAGTGACCTGTAAGAGAGTGAGAGCGATAACACCAAATTTAACATACTTGCTCCCCATTCACACCTGAGACCTTGTAACACTAATGAGTCACATGACACTGGGGAGGGAAAATGACTAATTATGCCCAATTTGGACATTTTCACTTAGGGGTGTACTAATTTTTGTTGTCAGCGATTTAGACATTAATGCCTGTGTGTTGAGTTATTTTGAGGGGACACCAAATTGATGTGATAGGATTGCTGCCCTCTACGCTTCCATGATGGCTGCCTCACCCTCACTTTCCTCCTCTGCTCTATCTGGCAAGTTGCGTCAGTGACCTCATCATCATTATCTCCTCCATCATTATTACCGCTGGAGACAACTTAGCAATATGCTGTGGCTGGGGGAACATGACTGCCAATTTGTGTACCAGTGTTCTCCCCTCTCTGTAGGCTCATGCTCCTGCCTTCCTCAACGTCAGAACCAACCTCTAAATCAAGTAATGGCTGTGCATCGTCAAGGAGCAAGTGGCTGATGCCGTGTTCAAAAAACTTCTCCGTGCCTGATGTTCCTCCATGCCTGATGCTGGGGTTATGGCAGGAATAGTTGTGGACAATGAGGCAGGTTTAGCCACTCTAGAAGCTGCAGTGGACTGCACACTAGTCTCTGCTTGGGTGACAGAGGAGGAAGAGGATGAGGATGAGGATGGGTTTAGTAAGCCAGTCCACCACCTCCTCTGCATGCGGTGGCTGAATAGCACAGGCAACATTACTAAACAGAGGAAATGATGCCCAGCCTGAGGACTGACCACATCCACCTTTGCCTGTGGACACATACATTGCTGGCCCCTTCACACTGCCATGGTAAAGTCTGCCTCTCCTCATTTTCCTCCCAGACATGATGGGGGGTGCTTATTAACAAAATGTAATAAAGAAGTGGAAATATGTACATGGATGCACTTCAATCAATGGAAAGTGGTGTTTGGTACACTTTAACTTGAGTACTCACTACACAGACACACTCCACTGATGCACTATAATATACTGCAGTAAAACTGCACTGACGCACTGCAAGATACGTCAAACGTGCAGTAACACACAGAAATATACTGTGTTAAACGTGCAGTAATGCACAGAAATATACTGTGTTAAATGTGCAGTGACGCACTGAACTATACCGAGTTAAACAATACGTAATGCACTGAAATATACAGCGTTAAACTTGCAATAACATGCTGAAATATGCTGCATTAAACGGATGGTAACGCACTGAAAATACTAGTTTAACTTGCAGTAACATGCTGAAATATACTGCGCTAAATGTGCACTAACGCACAGAAATATACTGTGTTAAATGGCACGTAACACACTGAAATATACCACGTTAAACTTGCAGTAACGCACCAAGCTATACTGCGTTAAATGGAAGGTAACGCACTGAAATATACAGCATTAAACTTGCAGTGATGCATTGAAATATACCAGGTTAAGCATGCACTAACGCATACAAGTGTACTGTGTTAAATGGCACGTAACACACTGAAATATACGGCTTTAAAAACTTTCAGTAACACACTGAACTATACTGCGTTAATTGGAAGGTAACGCACTGAAATATACTGCGTTAAGCGTGCACTAACGCACAGAAATATACTGTGTTAAACGGCACGTAATGCACTGAAATATATTGCATTAAACTTGCAGTAACGCACTGAACTATACTGCGTTAAACGGGAGGTAACACACTGAAATATACGGTATTAAACTTGCAGTAATGCACTGAAATATATGTGGCATTTAGCTGGCAGTAACATACTGAAATATACTGTGTTAAGCGTGCACTAATGCACAGAAATGTACTGCATTGAACGAAAGGTAACACTGAAATATATGGCTTTAAACTTGCAATAACGCACTGAAATATACTGCATTAAACATAAGGTAACACACTGAAATATATATGGCGTTAAACTTGCAGTAATGCACTGAAATATACTGCGTTAAGTGTGCACAGAAATGTACTGCGTTAAACGGCACATGACACACTGAAATATACAGCGTCAAACTTGCAGTAACGCACCGCACTATACTGTGTTAAACAGAAGGTAACACACTGAAATATATGGCGTTAAACTTGTAGTAACCCAATGAAATATACGATGTTAAACTTGCAGTAACATACTGAAATATACGGGGTAAACTTGCAGTAACACACTGAAATATCCTATGTTAAGTGTGCACTAACGCTCAGAAATGTCGCTGGCTGCGTGGCTTCTAGTGCCTCCTTGGTAACTGAAGTAAATTACTGATGTGGCATTGTCAGATTGTACCTTGACAGAACAATCCTGTAATCTAAACGCCCATGCCAGTAAGCCAGACGTGCCATCGGAAGCTCTAGAATGTTGACAGTCAAGGCTCTCTGAGCTTGATCACTTCCCCTGGGCAGTGATCTCCTTCAGGACTGGTCTCCATCCCTAGAGGCCAGCCTTCGTAGCCACCACCTCCCAGGTAATCAGCATGAAGGATCTTCCCTTCTGCCATCTTGCTGAAGTTCCGGCGTATTCCCGGGACCAGACCCTTTGGATAATGCCTAGGTTAGGATCTACTTGTTCCAGGCAGACAGAATAATGTTTATAGCAGCCTTGAACGTAACTGAGCATAGGGATACCGTTTTGAATGAAGCCATATTCCCTAGCACATTAGTAAATTTAAATGTAAGGAACCCTAAATTGCCTTGACCCCTTTTTGGGCTGAGTCCCAAACACTCCAAGCTCCTTACCGACCATAAGAAAGTACCTTTAGACTGGGATCCCAACCCAGGAGTTCCAGATACTTGACCACCTAGGTCCAGCCATGCTACTGACTGATCTTATCAGCAGCAGATTGCCTCAGTATGCCAATACTTCTATACCCTGGGCCTTTACCCTGGCTAACCCGAAGGGCCAGACCACCAACCGTAAGAGGTGCTGTTCCCCTACGAAGCGTAAACAACCTCTGTAGCCCATGCAAATAAACACATATGCAAATGGCCCATATGTGTATGAGGCAAGTATTAATGTCATATGCCTCTATGGAAGCGTGCGTTCATGGAAGCATAAATTCATACAAATATGTTTTAGGCAAGAACAAGAAAAGTATGTGCTGTATACACGCATACATATAACACATGTGCTATGGAACAGGCATCTTGCAAGCAAGCATGCGTTTTATGAATGTGTTATGCAATATTACACAACATGTATCCATGCAGACACTTATTCCTATGTGAACATAAGGATTCCTGTATATTTAAGGAAAACTTAAATTAACATGCCTTGTTATGCAACCATGCCAATCTAGGCGATCATGCAACTTTAGGTGATCATGCATCCTTATGTGATTCTGTATTTTTATATGATCAAACACTTTATGCATTGAAAGCACTACTGTGCGAACAAGTACCCTTGTGACCAAGGACTCTTGTGCGATCAAGCATTTTTATGCGATTTTAGGTATTTCTGTGCAAACAAGCACTTTAATGTGACCCAGTGTCCTCATGCGACTATGTAAAACACATGTAAATCCATACCAATAGAAAACATGCATCTTTATGCGATCAACAAGAACATGTTCTGTTACTTGTTTTACCTACATGATGTACATTAGAAACTATGTAGAAATGTATTCTATGGAAACATGTGGACTAGTAAAGAGGAAGTTATCCTCCGGCAACATGCGTTTCCACAATCATGCGATTTAACTGTTTGTGCGTTAGTAACAATGCGCACCAGCAACTGTGCATCCCAGCAGTTGTGCATTTGGCTAGCTTGTAAGCAAGCACCTGCATGAGGATCCTGTGGAGGTTTTCTAGCCTGATGGTCAAGTATCTTTATGCGATCAAGCCTTTCTGTGTGACCATGCGACTAGGAGAAAAGAAAACAACGATACATATCTATACAAACATAAACATGCATCTTTATGTGACCGTGTATCTTAAAGCGATCTTGCCACCTTATGTGATCAAAAAAAATTAAGCATGTTTTGAGTATATATATCATTTTTTTAATACAAACATGTCCAAACATGCATTTTGTACACACATGACCATGTATCTTTATGCAACCTGTTTGTTTTAGCAGCACCTGTGCGTTTCAGCAGCAACTGTGCGATCCAGCCACTGTGCATTTCAGCATCTGTGCTTTTTAAGCAACTGTGCAACCTTAACGACTGTGCAATTCAACATCTGTATATGTTAGCAACTTGTGCGATTTCAGCAACTGTGCGTACTAGCACCTGAGCATACTAGCAACTGTGTGATTTTAGCAACTGTGCATATCAGCATCTGTGTGTATTTAGCAACCGTGTGATTTTTAGCAAGCAAGCTCAACCTGCTCTACTGCAGTTGGTCCTATACTTATACCTGTAGGATACCAAAGCACATATGCACTATGCTCAAACCTTTCAAACATGTAATATAACAACATGCATTTTAAAAATGCAAGCACGTGTATTATGCTGTTCATGCCCACAAGCAGAAAACTACACCTTTTAAAGTGAACTGCTAATCATCCAGGGGTGTATCTACTACTTACAGCTTATACATTCCCCATGGATAGGCAGAAAATATGCAGCATGTAATCATGACTTGTCTATACCTGTTCTCAAGCTGGCACTCACATACTCACGGCCCACTGTTCTGTCTCCAAGGCCGTCCGACCTGTCAGCACATGGTAATGGCTGCCCTTCTTCTTCCTGCCTAAAAAAAACAATAGGCTAGAAGCAAATCTGCACCCTCTAGTGGCTGGGGAAAAAACAGCAGCCTGCCTGAGCCAGAGTACAAGCATGATAGAACAGCACACTGCTCCCAGTGACCACCGGGAAACAGACAGTCAGATTGCTCTCTTAATAGAGACACTGCAAACAAAAGCAGACTCACCATTCCTCGCTGCAGGGATATCACAGCGACCCAATCTTCACCCATCACAGCGGGTTGGTGTCATGCCAGACCTTCAAGGACGGGGTCCCCTCTGTACGTAGGGTCCACTGCCTTGGGCCATGTATAGCGCCCTGCCAGAGCAAACCTGTGGTATAATACAAAAAATAGTGCAGCGCTAGAATTTAAATCTATAATAAATGTCCGTAAATGAACAATATGTATCAACGGTGGTGCAGAGTGCTTCATGCAAAGCCAAAGTGCTCTTAAATCCGTGCTCCCCCTCTTATCAGTCAAACCGCTCACCTTGTTAAAGGGACCCCTGAACTAACAGGAAGGTCTGATAGGCGTTCACCACTCAAATGGTGGTCAGGGTAATGTCTTGGCTGAAAGGCAGGAACCTCTTCCTTAGTAGGGATCAATACTTTTCTTTTCGGTATGCATGGGATAAACAAAGAAAATACATAGTGCTCTCTGTATAACTTTTAAAAACAATTCCTTTATTAAAAGATAGGTACTCACATAATTAGCACTATGGCCAGTGCTAGGCTTAAGAGCGCATAGTAATTACAGATGACAGTATAAGATGGCTGCAGGGGCGTCTAAACCAGGATGAAACCAATCCGCACGCGTATCGTCCGACAGGACTTCCTCAGCGGTCTATGGATCCTTAGGTATAGTCAGTATTAAATATACAAGCCCCCTGTTTAAATCATCTGTTGTTAATTACTCCCGAGTGGCGCTCGTCCAATCAGAACGCTCAACTCAGGAGTAGGAAGTGTAAGAAGGTGCAATGTTGATAGTGGTTTCCATAGCGATCGGCGTCATGATGTCACGACGCCGGACCGCAAGGCTACCCCTCTGTACCCACTTCCCCTTCCTGGATATACAGGAAGGGGATCCAACTGCTTCTATTGGCTATTGGACATGGAGGGGGCGTGTTAAGATAACACATGACGCGATCGCGTCATCCCCATGACGCGGCGTACGATCACGTGACTAGCCACGTCGAAAAAACGTCCTTCCAACGACAGGGACGTCCCCCACTGTGCATCTACAGCGCGGTCGAATCTTCACACTGACGCGATCGCGTCATCATAATGACGCGGTTTCCGGTCACGTGATCACCTGCGTCAATGGGTACCTCCTTCATTAGTTTGGGACAGAAACCAAATGAGCTAGGATAGGGTGAAGGTATATCACGTGATACCGTTCACTCTGCAGCTGAAAAGAAGTGTAAGCAGAGAAGGGATAGTGATACTAGGTGGCGTCTCCTAAAAGGAGAAGAAAAATCAATACCCATGAACCGCTAATGCAATCAGCACCATTGTGCTGAGCTATTCTAATTCAGCAGACATAATCTCATAATATCACTATTAAAAAAGGATAAATCTGAAGGACAGAGTATAATTTCAAAAAATAAAATAAAAATAAAAATGAAAAATAAAAAAATAATAATGAAAAAATGTCCCACCATAAAGTAAATGGTAAAAAATATATTAATATAAAAACATTAATAAGACACTTCCCTGCAGCCACCTTTTACAACAAAGTCATCATACAAATAACGAATCAGTAGATCCCAGATTCTTAGATATATAATACATAGAAGCCTCCCTGATATAAAATAAACTATCTGTCAGAAATAAAACAGTTCAAATCGAACTCGACATTGAGCCCCTTGGGTACTCCCACATGGGTCTCATACACCCAAAAAGACTCGCGGCGGCTCAATTGTCTTATAAAGTTACCCCCTCTCCAGTGGGGTGTAACCTTTTCGACTCCCCAAAATTTCAATTTGGCGGGACTGCGCTTATGACATATTTTAAAATGCTTGGAGACATTATGTGAGTCTAATCCTTTTTTAATATTAGTAATGTGTTCACCGATACGGACATGCAAGGGGCGAGACGTTCTACCCACATATTGTAAGCCGCATTCACATTCCATAATATAAACCACCCCTGTCGTGGAGCATGTAATAAAATCTTTGATCTGATAAATCTTCTTCGTTGCTGTAGCTGTGAATTCTTTACGTTTTTTAATATTCCCCCTAGCTTGTTTACAGGCTGGACAGCGTCCACATGCATAAAAACCTGTCAGGATGTTGGATAACCTATTTTCGGAAGCAAGAGGTGGGTCAATGACCCCCGGGGCTAGCTTATCTCTGAGGGAGGGGGCCCTTTTGTAGACAAACTGGGGACGTTCAGGAAGAACAGGGCCGAGAGTTTTGTCTTGCTTTAAAATGGGCCAGTATCTCCGAATGATCTTTTCGAATTTCTTGTATTGGACGTTATAGTCCAAAACAATCCTTATATTCCCTGTATTATCTTGTTTAACCCTAGGACCATTGGAAACAAGTGTGGTTCTATCCATCTTGCGGACAGACTCAATATGTTTCGTAATGTCTGATTTGTTGTATCCCTTTTGGACAAAACGTGTTGATAGAATTTCAGACTGTACAAGATACTCCTGTTCATGTGTACAATTCCGCCTAATGCGTACAAATTGTCCCTTAGGAATGTTGCACAACCATTGTAAATGGTGGCAACTTCCGAGGGGGATGTACGCATTACGGTCAGAGGGTTTGAAGTGGTTTCTTAATTCTAACCCATTATCTTTTAGATGGATATCAAGATCTAGATACGTGACATGATCAATACCCACATTCCAGGAGAGGACGATATTTCTATTGTTCTCATCCAATTTTTTCATGAAAATGTCAAGGTTCGATCGGTCACCGTTCCAAATCATAATGATATCATCGATGTACCGTTGGTAACAGATGAGTTCCGGGGGTGTGTTCTTATAGATCACTTCTTCCTCCCAGTGTGCCATAAATAAGTTGGCAACACTGGGAGCAAAACGAGCCCCCATTGCCACTCCCCTTGTTGGAGAAAAAACCGTCTATTGTACCAAAAATAATTTTTGGCTAAACAAAATCTTAAACAATCCAGGATAAAGTTCTTTTGTCTTTTTGTCAGATCAGCTGATTCAAATGCCCACTGTACTGAAGTTAGCGCATCTTCATGGCTAATGATCGTGTAAAGGGAACTAACGTCCGCTGTAATTAATACACATGAAGATGTGAGTGGGAGAGACTCTAAAATTTGGATAATATGTTTAGTATCTTTTACAAAAGAGCGGGTTTTTATGACCATAGGCTGTAGGAAATGGTCTATATACTGACCCAGTCTAGAGGAGACTGAGTCAATCCCGTTGACTATGGGACGACCAGGGGGGTGGGTACTGTTTTTATGTATTTTAGGCAAAAAGTAAATAATAGGAGTACGGCAAAAAAAAGGATCCAAATACGAAGCTTCTTTTAAGCTAAGGACACCAATGTGTTTTCCTCTTGCTATAAGGTAGTGTAACTCCTCTTTGTATTGGAGCATCGGGTCCTTTGTAAGTAAAACATAAGTGTTATGATCAGCCAGCATATTTTCCATTTCATTGTTATAATATGTTTTACTTAAGACAACCAAACCCCCTCCCTTGTCAGCTGGGCGTATATAAGAGTTAGAAAATTAGAACCCAACCCCACCTCAATTACTCTCTGTTGCTTCCTTTTTGTCTCCTTTTTTCTCTTCTTTTTTTTTTTTTTTTTTTTTTTTCCCTCCCCCTCCTGCCCTTTTCTCCCCATCCCGTCCCCTTTTTTTTTTTTTTTTTTTTTTTGGATAGGTATTGGATAGGTTTTTCCTTTTTTCCTTTTTTATATATTTGTTCGGCTATAGGGTGCCTGAACAAATAGTAGTAGTAGTACGATATCCCCTTTTAGGGGTATATCTGCAATATAGTTGCAATACAGTTGCAGCTTGCGTGTGTGTTCTTCTTTTTTTTTTTTTTTTTTTTTTTTTGGGAGAAAACTAATCCCAACTCTCCTCCTCCTTTTTTTGTTTTTTGAGAGGAGATGGGACTTAGTCAGATAAGCACTTCGTGCTTGGGTATATATATTTTTTTTTTGTTGTTTTATGTTGGTCTTTGTCATGGTTTGTATAAGCTTGTTTCAAAAATTGCCTTAAAAATTAACATTGCTGGTACATGGTATATTGTAAAAATCTTGCTGCTTGTGAGTTACCCCAAATGGTGTTCCCCTAGTCATTTTACTTGGCCATGGCTTCTTAAACCTATATGGCCACTTCCTTAGCTGAAACCTTTTCGGTCCTTTCATGGAATGTGAGAGGTCTTAATTCTAAATTTAAACGGGCACTGTTGATGACATATCTAAAAACCCACTCTCCACATTTTATTCTCCTACAGGAAACCCACCTCACAGGCAGCAAGGTTTTAACTCTAAAAAAACCCTGGATTCAGAGGGCCATCCATGCGACTTACTCCTCTTATGCTAGAGGGGTCTCAATCCTAATACACAAGAAATTCTCCTGTGTTATTGAGGACGTGTGCACGGACCCCCAGGGCAAGTTTGCAATGGTGGTGTTTTCACACTGGTCTCAGCGATATATAATCATAAATGTTTATATTCCTCCACCTTTTACACATGATTTATTATATAAGGTTTTGGAAAAAGCAGCTCCTTTTTATCCAGCGAAATTGCTGGTGATGGGGGATTTCAACTCTACATTCTCCCCAGATTTGGACAGACCAGTCCCATCAAAAAACTATAGCTCTGAACTATCTATATGGGCACAGGCAATGGGGCTACAGGAGATATGGAGATGGAAACACCCGGCTATTAGGGCATACTCATGCTTTTCGGCCTCACATAGGACTGCCTCACGGATTGACCTAGCCTTCTCTAATTCAATCCTGTTGACGGATGTAATAGGGGCTAAATACCTACCCAGTGGGTTGTCCGATCATAGCCCACTGGTAATCGAGCTTCGCTCGCCTGCACGCCGAGATGCGGCCCTGTGGAGGCTGGGGGCACAGTGGATTTCCCACCCTGAGGTGGCTGACACTATCCCACCCAGACTAGTTGAGTTTTGGGAACTTAATGAAGGCTCCTCGACCCCACAGACGGTCTGGGACACCTTCAAGGCCTATACAAGAGGGCAATATATCTCTATTATCGCTAGTGTCAAGAAACAGCAGGGCCGGGAAACTTACAGGTTACAACAGATGGTAGAGGATCAAACATTAATCTATAGTACAGATCCTACAGCAGCTCATTTTGACGCATTAAATGCCGCCCGCAGTTCACTAAATTTACATTTAACGGAAGTTACAAGATTGGATATGCATAAAGGTAGACAGCGACTATTTGAACAGGGGGACAAGAATGGTCGTTTCCTGGCCATGTTGGCACAGCATGAATATCCATCCACAGTGGTTTCGGGCCTGCGGTCTTCAACTGGGGATAAGGTGACCTCTCAGGTAGAAATCTTACAAATGTTTAAAGCCTTTTACCAAACTCTTTATACCTCTGCTCTTCCCCCCGACTTCCAGCCAGAGATGTTGCAAAACCTTTTAGATCCACTAGCACTTGGCTGGCTGTCGAATGAGGAACGAGAATCGTTGGTACGCCCTATTTCGGCCTTAGAGGTTTTAAAAATTATACGGTCCTTCCCTTTGGGCAAGGCGCCAGGGCCGGATGGTCTTCCTATAGAATTTTATAGGGCACATGCAGCATTTTTGGCACCCATCCTGGCCCAATTATACACCCTCTGCCTATCCAAGGGTGATCTGCCCCTTTCAATGCACCAGGCCTATCTTACTTTGATCCATAAGGACCTTAAGGACCCAGAGCTATGTGCCTCATATAGGCCAATAGCCCTATTGAATAATGACCTGAAAATCTTAACCAAACTGCTAGCTACCCGTCTATATCCATTATTACCTTCGGTTATTGACTCTGATCAAACAGGATTTATGCCTAAAAGGTCAACCGACGTTAATCTTAGGAGACTCTTTACCAATATTCATGCCCAACACAATAACTCCGGTACCAGAGCTATTGCCCTACTAGATATAGAAAAGGCATTCGACACTGTGGAGTGGCCCTTTTTGTGGGAGACTCTACGTCAAATGGGTTTTCCACTACGGTTTATATCATGGTTGCAGGTGATCTATAGGTGTCCCATCTCATCGATTCGTTTGGGCTCCAGACTCTCAACTCCATTTCAACTGTTTCGGGGAACTAGACAGGGCTGCCCTCTTTCTCCGGCTCTATTTGCTCTAGCTATAGAGCCAGTTGCAGAGGCTCTCCGTACATCGCCTCATATTAAGGGGCTTAGGATAGGCATGCTGGAGGAGAGAGTAGCCCTGTATGCTGACGACATGGTTTTATTTTTGGGGGACGCGGGTCCATCACTTCAGGGTGCTCTGTCACTCCTCAACACTTTCTCCATGGTAACGGGCCTCCGGGTAAACTGGCCAAAATCTACTCTATTTCCAATAGATCAAGCAGCCAAATTGACATCCTCTCCAGATAGCCCATTAAAGTGGGTTGACTCCTTTAAATATCTTGGGGTTTGTGTCTCTGCACAAGCCTCAGATTTTCTTAAATTAAACTTGGATACGGTAGTGGGGGATATGAAAGCTAAACTCAAGGCATGGAATAATCTCCCCCTATCGGTATGGGGAAGGGTCAACTTGCTTAAAATGAAGGTCATCCCCAAATTCATATATTTATTCCGCCATTCCCCGCAGTGAATTCCTAAATCCTTCTTTACTAAACTAAACCAACGCTTTTCAGAGTTTCTCTGGGGCTCCTTACCACCGAGATATAAGTTAACTACATTAATGAGGCCACTATCGCAGGGTGGTATGGCCTTTCCAGATTGCTATAAGTACTTTTTGGCGACACAGCTGGTGACAGTGGTCTGGTGGCTAAATCCTGATAAAACCAATGTGGCCTCCGCTTTGGAGGCCACCGTGGCAGGCTCCTGGGAATCTCTTCAATACCTAATTTACAGAGGCCCATGTGCCCCACACTTATTAACTCCGTCTATGCTTACTACTTTACGGGCCTGGAAAATGGGCTTGGCTATTGAAAAACACAGCCAGATGGGAATTTCCCCTAATACACCCCTATGGCTAAACCCCAATTTATCACATTTTTACAAATCTATTGACCCCCAGATATGGACTAGATATGGTATAAAATTAATCTCACAAGTGGTGTCTTGCACCTCACTGCTTTCTTTTTGTCAGCTTTCCTCCCAGTATAATCTTCCGCAGCACTATCAGTTCCGTTATCTTCAACTTTCACATGCTTTCGAAGCCCAATTCCCACGTTCGTCCTGTATATTAATACAGTCTAAACTGGAGACTACTCTTAGATCCGGTTGTACAAAAAAACCTATATCTCACATATATCAGCATTTAATCTATGAGTCCTTGCCTCCGTTGGACGGCCTTTTGTCCCGTTGGCAGCGTGACATTCCAGCTTTGAGTGGCGAAGATTGGGATGGTGTTTGGGACTTCCCTTTTAGTTCGCTAGTCTCTATACGTGACAAGTTAGTCCAATTTAAAATAGTCCACCGGGCGTATTTCACTCCCCACAGACTTCATTTGATAAATCCTGCCCACTCCCCTAAGTGTTGGAGATGTAGCTACACCCCCGGAGATTTTTCCCATATCTTTTGGCATTGTCCAAAGATACAACAATTCTGGGGGGAGGTACTAGGCCTAATCAATAAAATTGCATCCACTAATCTACCACTGTCTATGGAGATTTGTATGTTGGGCCTTATAAAAAAATTAGTTCCTGCTGTAGCTAAACGCACGATGATTGGCTTGCTTCTATTTTACGCTAGGAAAACCATAACATTTCAATGGAAGAAGTCCTATCCCCCCACAAATGTCCAGTGGAAACGTTTGGTTAACGATAATCTTCCACTATATAAAGATACCTATCTTAATAGAGGCTGCCAATTGAAATTTAATAAGGTTTGGAGTGGGTGGCTGGAGGAAATGAACATTGCTTACTAGTGTTGGACTAGCTTCAGTTACGATCCCAAGAATCGACGATTAAATGTAATTCCTAGTTAATAGGTATAGGCCTTTATGGGCAGTGGGGGGGCGGCCCAAAAATTCCAAAAATCCCCTTTTCACTTACATGTTAAAATTGTATTGCATGGATGTATTCCTCTCTTTTTCTTTCCCTTTCATTTTTTTTTTTTTTTTTTTTTTTTTTTTTTTACCTGATGTACTTGCGATATTACCTGTACAAGCTAGACAACCAATTTGTATATGTCTTTATGTCTTTGTGTCTTATAAGGAAAATTTGAATAAAAATAAATTTAAAAAAAAAAAAAAAAAAAGGTAGTGTAACTCCTCTTTGTATTGGAGCATCGGGTCCTTTGTAAGTAAAACATAAGTGTTATGATCAGCCAGCATATTTTCCATTTCATTGTTATAATATGTTTTACTTAAGACAACCAAACCCCCTCCCTTGTCAGCTGGGCGTATAACCAGATCTTTGCGTTCTGTCAAGGACTCAATTCCTCTTTTGATATGTAAAGGATCGTTAACTTTCCGGACTTTAAGTGCATCCAGACCTTTGTTAACCATATTCCTAAACACCTCCATATGTTTATTGTCTCGGTTGGGGGGATTGAAGACAGATTTATTGCGGAGAGTAGAGTGCGTAATCGAAGATTTCTGAATACCGGTTGAATTACGCACTATGGCATTCGAAAGGTGGTATTTCTTGATATTGAGGGTCCTCATAAATTTTTGCAAACTAATGTAAGTTTGGAATTTATTTAAGTTACGGGTAGGGGCATATTTCAGGCCCTTATCTAAAACCTTAATCTCATCCTCAGTTAAGGAAGAGCCACTAAGGTTATAAATACCCGCTCCTACCGAGGTTTGACTCTTTTGAGTTCGCCTTCCTCCTCTCCTTCCTCTCTGTTTTTTCTTTTCCTTACTCCGCTGTCTATGTTTCCAAGGGGCGGACCCATATTCACCCTCCCTCCCGGATTGGGTGGGGCAAAAGGGATCCCCCTCCCCATTCCATGTGGGGACCTGTGAAAATCCACTCCCCTCCTGGGTCCAACATTCTGTAAGGGTGTAAATCTATTCTGGGTAGGGATGGGATTCCTAACATGTTGAAAAACTCTTCCTCTATTGGACGGAATGTTCCGAGAATAGTTAGAATACTGGTTATCATTATAACTCCAATTCTGCCCATTCTCAGGGTAATAAGTTTCTTGATGATAAATAGCATCATTTGTATGTGGAGGGTTCCAGGGATACTGTCTATATGGTGATTCATAAACCTCCCTCCTTGGCCCCCTTCCTTTCTTATTCTTACTTCTCTTGTTGTGTACAGGTCTAAAATGATTGGAATTGGCAGGGGTGGCATGATTATTGTAGTCAAACTGATCACAATTACCTCCATCATTCTCTTGAGTAAGAAAAGGAGTATGGGGGGGCTCTCTATTAATCGGTGCTGTTTGTGAAGGAGCTGTTAATGAGTCACCTGGTTTGATTTGCCATTTATAAATATTCCCTTTCTCAAAATCCTCAAAATCTCTTAGATATTTATTTTTCTTTTTATTTTGGGTCTCATAATCCCATTTAACTAGCTTATTTTTTAACTCGGCTGCAAGTCTAATAAACTCATCAGATTCCTTATGGGACTCAATAGAGCTTTTGAGTTCGGTGATCTGAGTTTCCAGTAGAGTCATCTTACGTCGTTTACGTACTAGAAGAAACTCGATCAGCTCAAGACCCTTACCAGTGAAAAACATTTCCCATTCTTTCATCGAATGCTCATCCATGAGGCCATCGTTGGGAGGTACTTCCCATCTAAGTCTCCTCGGGATTAGCTTGGCTGTGAGGTATTGTTCAAATGAGACGATGTCCCACCATGTTTTGATTTTTTTCTCAAATAAATAACCAAGTTTTCTAAAACCCGTGGACAGAGCATTAGATTCCTCAGAACTATGGTTACTGGTGAAAATCTCTCCTAATTTAATTTCTCTTTTTTCAATATATTGAAAGATATCCATAGTTAATGCTGCTAGACCGAAATATATTAACCAAACAGTAAATTTTCAAAGAGACAAACAGTCAGCGCAAAAACCCTCAGACAAAGCAAAGCTGCTGAACACTAAAGGCAAATATATAAATCCTTTCACGTGGTACAATACAAAAAATGGTGCAGCGCTAGAATTTAAATCTATAATAAATGTCCGTAAATGAACAATATGTATCAACGGTGGTGCAGAGTGCTTCATGCAAAGCCAAAGTGCTCTTAAATCCGTGCTCCCCCTCTTGTCAGTCAAACCGCTCACCTTGTTAAAGGGACCCCTGAACTAACAGGAAGGTCTGATAGGCGTTCACCACTCAAATGGTGGTCAGGGTAATGTCTTGGCTGAAAGGCAGGAACCTCTTCCTTAGTAGGGATCAATACTTTTCTTTTCGGTATACATAGGATAAACAAAGAAAATACATAGTGCTCTCTGTATAACTTTTAAAAACAATTCCTTTATTAAAAGATAGGTACTCACATAATTAGCACTATGGCCAGTGCTAGGCTTAAGAGCGCATAGTAATTACAGATGACAGTATAAGATGGCTGCAGGGGCGTCTAAACCAGGATGAAACCAATCCGCACGCGTATTGTCCGACAGGACTTCCTCAGCGGTCTATGGATCCTTAGGTATAGTCAGTATTAAATATACAAGCCCCCTGTTTAAATCATCTGTTGTTAATTACTCCCGAGTGGCGCTCGTCCAATCAGAACGCTCAACTCAGGAGTAGGAAGTGTAAGAAGGTGCAATGTTGATAGTGGTTTCCATAGCGATCGGCGTCATGATGTCACGACGCCGGACCGCAAGGCTACCCCTCTGTACCCACTTCCCCTTCCTGGATATACAGGAAGGGGATCCATCTGCTTCTATTGGCTATTGGACATGGAGGGGGCGTGTTAAGATAACACATGACGCGATCGCGTCATCCCCATGACGCGGCGTACGATCACGTGACTAGCCACGTCGAAAAAACATCCTACCAAGGACAGGGACGTCCCCCACTGTGCATCTACAGCGCGGTCGAATCTTCACACTGACGCGATCGCGTCATCATAATTCAGCAGACATAATCTCATAATATCACTATTAAAAAAGGATTAATGTCTCCAAGCATTTTAAAATATGTCATAAGCGCAGTCCCGCCAAATTGAAATTTTGGGGAGTCGAAAAGGTTACACCCCACTGGAGAGGGGGTAACTTTATAAGACAATTGAGCCGCCGCGAGTCTTTTTGGGTGTATGAGACCCATGTGGGAGTACCCAAGGGGCTCAATGTCGAGTTTGATTTGAACTGTTTTATTTCTGACAGATAGTTTATTTTATATCAGGGAGGCTTCTATGTATTATATATCTAAGAATCTGGGATCTACTGATTCGTTATTTGTATGATGACTTTGTTGTAAAAGGTGGCTGCAGGGAAGTGTCTTATTAATGTTTTTATATTAATATATTTTTTACCATTTACTTTATGGTGGGACATTTTTTCATTATTATTTTTTTATTTTTCATTTTTATTTTTATTTTATTTTTTGAAATTATACTCTGTCCTTCAGATTTATCCTTTTTTAATAGTGATATTATGAGATTATGTCTGCTGAATTAGAATAGCTCAGCACAATGGTGCTGATTGCATTAGCGGTTCATGGGTATTGATTTTTCTTCTCCTTTTAGGAGACGCCACCTAGTATCACTATCCCTTCTCTGCTTACACTTCTTTTCAGCTGCAGAGTGAACGGTATCACGTGATATACCTTCACCCTATCCTAGCTCATTTGGTTTCTGTCCCAAACTAATGAAGGAGGTACCCATTGACGCAGGTGATCACGTGACCGGAAACTGCGTCATTATGATGACGCGATCGCATCAGTGTGAAGATTCGACCGCGCTGTAGATGCACAGTGGGGGATGTCCCTGTCGTTGGAAGGACGTTTTTTCGACGTGGCTAGTCACGTGATCGTACGCCGCGTCATGGGGATGACGTGATCGCGTCATGTGTTATCTTAACACGCCCCCTCCATGTCCAATAGCCAATAGAAGCAGTTGGATCCCCTTCCTGTATATCCAGGAAGAGGAAGTGGGTACAGAGGGGTAGCCTTGCGGTCCGGCGTCGTGACATCATGACGCCGATCGCTATGGAAACCACTATCAACATTGCACCTTCTTACACTTCCTACTCCTGAGTTGAGCGTTCTGATTGGACGAGCGCCACTCGGGAGTAATTAACAACAGATGATTTAAACAGGGGGCTTGTATATTTAATACTGACTATACCTAAGGATCCATAGACCGCTGAGGAAGTCCTGTCGGACGATACGCGTGCGGATTGGTTTCATCCTGGTTTAGACACCCCTGCAGCCATCTTATACTGTCATCTGTAATTACTATGCGCTCTTAAGCCTAGCACTGGCCATAGTGCTAATTATGTGAGTACCTGTCTTTTAATAAAGGAATTGTTTTTAAAAGTTATACAGAGAGCACTATGTATTTTCTTTGTTTATCCCATGCATACCGAAAAGAAAAGTATTGATCCCTACTAAGGAAGAGGTTCCTGCCTTTCAGCCAAGACATTACCCTGACCACCATTTGAGTGGTGAACGCCTATCAGACCTTCCTGTTAGTTCAGGGGTCCCTTTAACAAGGTGAGCGGTTTGACTGACAAGAGGGGGAGCACGGATTTAAGAGCACTTTGGCTTTGCATGAAGCACTCTGCACCACCGTTGATACATATTGTTCATTTACGGACATTTATTATAGATTTAAATTCTAGCGCTGCACTATTTTTTGTATTGTACCACGTGAAAGGATTTATATATTTGCCTTTAGTGTTCAGCAGCTTTGCTTTGTCTGAGGGTTTTTGCGCTGACTGTTTGTCTCTTTGAAAATTTACTGTTTGGTTAATATATTTCGGTCTAGCAGCATTAACTATGGATATCTTTCAATATATTGAAAAAAGAGAAATTAAATTAGGAGAGATTTTCACCAGTAACCATAGTTCTGAGGAATCTAATGCTCTGTCCACGGGTTTTAGAAAACTTGGTTATTTATTTGAGAAAAAAATCAAAACATGGTGGGACATCGTCTCATTTGAACAATACCTCACAGCCAAGCTAATCCCGAGGAGACTTAGATGGGAAGTACCTCCCAACGATGGCCTCATGGATGAGCATTCGATGAAAGAATGGGAAATGTTTTTCACTGGTAAGGGTCTTGAGCTGATCGAGTTTCTTCTAGTACGTAAACGACGTAAGATGACTCTACTGGAAACTCAGATCACCGAACTCAAAAGCTCTATTGAGTCCCATAAGGAATCTGATGAGTTTATTAGACTTGCAGCCGAGTTAAAAAATAAGCTAGTTAAATGGGATTATGAGACCCAAAATAAAAAGAAAAATAAATATCTAAGAGATTTTGAGGATTTTGAGAAAGGGAATATTTATAAATGGCAAATCAAACCAGGTGACTCATTAACAGCTCCTTCACAAACAGCACCGATTAATAGAGAGCCCCCCCATACTCCTTTTCTTACTCAAGAGAATGATGGAGGTAATTGTGATCAGTTTGACTACAATAATCATGCCACCCCTGCCAATTCCAATCATTTTAGACCTGTACACAACAAGAGAAGTAAGAATAAGAAAGGAAGGGGGCCAAGGAGGGAGGTTTATGAATCACCATATAGACAGTATCCCTGGAACCCTCCACATACAAATGATGCTATTTATCATCAAGAAACTTATTACCCTGAGAATGGGCAGAATTGGAGTTATAATGATAACCAGTATTCTAACTATTCTCGGAACATTCCGTCCAATAGAGGAAGAGTTTTTCAACATGTTAGGAATCCCATCCCTACCCAGAATAGATTTACACCCTTACAGAATGTTGGATCCAGGAGGGGAGTGGATTTTCACAGGTCCCCACATGGAATGGGGAGGGGGATCCCTTTTGCCCCACCCAATCCGGGAGGGAGGGTGAATATGGGTCCGCCCCTTGGAAACATAGACAGCGGAGTAAGGAAAAGAAAAAACAGAGAGGAAGAAGAGGAGGAAGGCGAACTCAAAAGAGTCAAACCTCGGTAGGAGCGGGTATTTATAACCTTAGTGGCTCTTCCTTAACTGAGGATGAGATTAAGGTTTTAGATAAGGGCCTGAAATATGCCCCTACCCGTAACTTAAATAAATTCCAAACTTACATTAGTTTGCAAAAATTTATGAGGACCCTCAATATCAAGAAATACCACCTTTCGAATGCCATAGTGCGTAATTCAACCGGTATTCAGAAATCTTCGATTACGCACTCTACTCTCCGCAATAAATCTGTCTTCAATCCCCCCAACCGAGACAATAAACATATGGAGGTGTTTAGGAATATGGTTAACAAAGATCTGGATGCACTTAAAGTCCGGAAAGTTAACGATCCTTTACATATCAAAAGAGGAATTGAGTCCTTGACAGAACGCAAAGATCTGGTTATACGCCCAGCTGACAAGGGAGGGGGTTTGGTTGTCTTAAGTAAAACATATTATAACAATGAAATGGAAAATATGCTGGCTGATCATAACACTTATGTTTTACTTACAAAGGACCCGATGCTCCAATACAAAGAGGAGTTACACTACCTTATAGCAAGAGGAAAACACATTGGTGTCCTTAGCTTAAAAGAAGCTTCGTATTTGGATCCTTTTTTTTGCCGTACTCCTATTATTTACTTTTTGCCTAAAATACATAAAAACAGTACCCACCCCCCTGGTCGTCCCATAGTCAACGGGATTGACTCAGTCTCCTCTAGACTGGGTCAGTATATAGACCATTTCCTACAGCCTATGGTCATAAAAACCCGCTCTTTTGTAAAAGATACTAAACATATTATCCAAATTTTAGAGTCTCTCCCACTCACATCTTCATGTGTATTAATTACAGCGGACGTTAGTTCCCTTTACACGATCATTAGCCATAAAGATGCGCTAACTTCAGTACAGTGGGCATTTGGATCAGCTGATCTGACAAAAAGACAAAAGAACTTAATCCTGGATTGTTTAAGATTTTGTTTAGCCAAAAATTATTTTTGGTACAATAGACGGTTTTTTCTCCAAACAAGGGGAGTGGCAATGGGGGCTCGTTTTGCTCCCAGTGTTGCCAACTTATTTATGGCACACTGGGAGGAAGAAGTGATCTATAAGAACACACCCCCGGAACTCATCTGTTACCAACGGTACATCGATGATATCATTATGATTTGGAACGGTGACCGATCGAACCTTGACATTTTCATGAAAAAATTGGATGAGGACAATAGAAATATCGTCCTCTCCTGGAATGTGGGTATTGATCATGTCACGTATCTAGATCTTGATATCCATCTAAAAGATAATGGGTTAGAATTAAGAAACCACTTCAAACCCACTGACCGTAATGCGTACATCCCCCTCGGAAGTTGCCACCATTTACAATGGTTGTGCAACATTCCTAAGGGGCAATTTGTACGCATTAGGCGGAATTGTACACATGAACAGGAGTATCTTGTACAGTCTGAAATTCTATCAACACGTTTTGTCCAAAAGGGATACAACAAATCAGACATTACAAAACATATTGAGTCTGTCCGCAAGATGGATAGAACCACACTTGTTTCCAATGGTCTTAGGGTTAAACAAGATAATACAGGGAATATAAGGATTGTTTTGGACTATAACGTCCAATACAAGAAATTCGAAAAGATCATTCGGAGATACTGGCCCATTTTAAAGCAAGACAAAACTCTCGGCCCTGTTCTTCCTGAACGTCCCCAGTTTGTCTACAAAAGGGCCCCCTCCCTCAGAGATAAGCTAGCCCCGGGGGTCATTGACCCACCTCTTGCTTCCGAAAATAGGTTATCCAACATCCTGACAGGTTTTTATGCATGTGGACGCTGTCCAGCCTGTAAACAAGCTAGGGGGAATATTAAAAAACGTAAAGAATTCACAGCTACAGCAACGAAGAAGATTTATCAGATCAAAGATTTTATTACATGCTCCACGACAGGGGTGGTTTATATTATGGAATGTGAATGCGGCTTACAATATGTGGGTAGAACGTCTCGCCCCTTGCATGTCCGTATCGGTGAACACATTACTAATATTAAAAAAGGATTAGACTCACATAATGTCTCCAAGCATTTTAAAATATGTCATAAGCACAGTCCCGCCAAATTAAAATTTTGGGGAGTCGAAAAGGTTACACCCCACTGGAGAGGGGGTAACTTTATAAGACAATTGAGCCGCCGCAAGTCTTTTTGGGTGTATGAGACCCATGTGGGAGTACCCAAGGGGCTCAATGTCGAGTTCGATTTGAACTGTTTTATTTCTGACAGATAGTTTATTTTATATCAGGGAGGCTTCTATGTATTATATATCTAAGAATCTGGGATCTACTGATTCGTTATTTGTATGATGACTTTGTTGTAAAAGGTGGCTGCAGGGAAGTGTCTTATTAATGTTTTTATATTAATATATTTTTTACCATTTACTTTATGGTGGGACATTTTTTCATTATTATTTTTTTATTTTTCATTTTTATTTTTATTTTATTTTTTGAAATTATACTCTGTCCTTCAGATTTATCCTTTTTTAATAGTGATATTATGAGATTATGTCTGCTGAATTAGAATAGCTCAGCACAATGGTGCTGATTGCATTAGCGGTTCATGGGTATTGATTTTTCTTCTCCTTTTAGGAGACGTCACCTAGTATCACTATCCCTTCTCTGCTTACACTTCTTTTCAGCTGCAGAGTGAACGGTATCACGTGATATACCTTCACCCTATCCTAGCTCATTTGGTTTCTGTCCCAAACTAATGAAGGAGGTACCCATTGACGCAGGTGATCACGTGACCGGAAACCGCGTCATTATGATGACGCGATCGCGTCAGTGTGAAGATTCGACCGCGCTGTAGATGCACAGTGGGGGACGTCCCTGTCGTTGGAAGGACGTTTTTTCGACGTGGCTAGTCACGTGATTGTACGCCGCGTCATGGGGATGACGTGATCGCGTCATGTGTTATCTTAACACGCCCCCTCCATGTCCAATAGCCAATAGAAGCAGTTGGATCCCCTTCCTGTATATCCAGGAAGGGGAAGTGGGTACAGAGGGGTAGCCCCCCACTTACCCTAGTGTGTTGTTTACAGGATAGGGGAAATAAGCCTATTCCATCACCTCCTTGTGAAGTAGCTAACCAATTAACACCCCCTTTTTATGTATACAGATTTTATATAGAAGGAACTGGTCCTCTTTTACCAATTAATATACCCCTGGAGTCTTACATAAGTTTTTTATACTAAGAACCTGAGTGTTCTTCTTTTTTCTTTTAAAGTTAATATTTATAATAAAGATTTTACATATGTCTCATTTACATCGCTACACAGAATCAGAACCCACGATTAGCCTTTCATTTAAACTACATGCCAACGGTTTTCATCTTCTCAGAGTCTGGCGTGGTGTAACAACCACCTCTGAAAGATACACAAACGAGATAAGGACCTCCCGCTCCATCACCATGGAAACATATCAACAATTCGGTCTCCTCCCACTGAATACATTTGTCATACCTGTTACCAACCAAGAAAATGGCCGCGCACATGGGTAACCTAATGATGGCCGGCGCGGCTACAAGAAAATGGCCGCCAATCTATTCCTATGGGAGAGACTATTTAAGACTAACATCAGCCTATTTCGTTTATCCCCTGAAGAAGTCACGTGATCAAGTGACGTCACGCGTAGGGACGGAATAGGCTTGTTTCGTTTTACCTTCCTTGCTGAATGCATTGCGAGCTCGCTGCTCGTAGGATACCATGCTTTATAAGAACAACTGCTAATGTGAGTACTCTGTACATGGTTTATGTGAATAAAGCGACCTATAAAAACATTCTTCACTATCTGGGTACTTTATCCTATATCTTACATACAATGGAGACATGATGTGGAGGAGGAGCTAGGAGCCGCACTGTCCCAGGACCCCAGTTAGGACCACAACTAGACATATCCCAGCCCCCAATAGGATCCTGTAGAGTCAGCAAGTCTGGACACAGAGACAAAGGAGAGACCCAGGACCTCGAGAGTTAACAACTTAAATGCGGTTGACCTAGCACCGCTAGGTAAGGGGCCATTATCTACACTAGTGCATGCTGCATGAAGAAGACATAGAGTGTCTGATCTGCATAGCAACACCCCACTGTCATTGGAGTATTGCGTTTAAGCACTGGCTTTTGAACACTATTTATGTATTATTAATTTACTCTGGACACTAATTATCAAAGTGGGTTTATTCACTCACGTGATCATTCACATTATACTTGCACTGTCGCACGGGTCGCAACATAAGGATCAGGCGACAATTTCTTCCTTTTTTTTCTTGTTTGCTTCACTCGTTTTTTGTCTGTTTTCACTTGATATATGACTTGTTAGTTTTTGTTTTTTATTTTATTGCCTCATTTTGCACTTGAGCATATGTATGAGTTTGATCTTTAGATTTAAGGCACAAGAGCACGAGCACTTTGGCTATATTGAATTTCTAAACATTTTTAACATATGTAATATTGGTTTTTATATAATTTTTAATCAATATATGCACCAGTGTTTATTATTATATTTTTATCACCGATTGGATCTATATATACATAATCAATTTTGAGTCACTACATCTATACATACTCTCTATTCCAATTCATGCGATTTTCTGACGTTTTTTACTATTGAAAGCCTCGGGATCTATGGATACTAGGAAATATTACCTATCCCTATAATCTAAGACCCCTCTGGTTAGCGCAGCACCCCCCCCCTCTCTCTTTAAGCCAATAGAAGCAGTTGGATCCCCTTCCTGTATATCCAGGAAGGGGAAGTGGGTACAGAGGGGTAGCCTTGCGGTCCGGCGTCGTGACATCATGACGCCGATCGCTATGGAAACCACTATCAACATTGCACCTTCTTACACTTCCTACTCATGAGTTGAGCGTTCTGATTGGACGAGCGCCACTCGGGAGTAATTAACAACAGGTGATTTAAACAGGGGGCTTGTATATTTAATACTGACTATACCTAAGGATCCATAGACCGCTGAGGAAGTCCTGTCGGACGATACGCGTGCGGATTGGTTTCATCCTGGTTTAGACGCCCCTGCAGCCATCTTATACTGTCATCTGTAATTACTATGCGCTCTTAAGCCTAGCACTGGCCATAGTGCTAATTATGTGAGTACCTGTCTTTTAATAAAGGAATTGTTTTTAAAAGTTATACAGAGAGCACTATGTATTTTCTTTGTTTATCCCATGCATACCGAAAAGAAAAGTATTGATCCCTACTAAGGAAGAGGTTCCTGCCTTTCAGCCAAGACATTACCCTGACCACCATTTGAGTGGTGAACGCCTATCAGACCTTCCTGTTAGTTCAGGGGTCCCTTTAACAAGGTGAGCGGTTTGACTGACAAGAGGGGGAGCACGGATTTAAGAGCACTTTGGCTTTGCATGAAGCACTCTGCACCACCGTTGATACATATTGTTCATTTACGGACATTTATTATAGATTTAAATTCTAGCGCTGCACTATTTTTTGTATTGTACCACGTGAAAGGATTTATATATTTGCCTTTAGTGTTCAGCAGCTTTGCTTTGTCTGAGGGTTTTTGCGCTGACTGTTTGTCTCTTTGAAAATCTGTGGTATAGCAATGTGACCAAGGTGCTGGATCTCAGGGCCAAGCTCTCCTAAGAGAAGCATTACAGGCAAAACCTCCTTCTTCGGTATCGAGGCATCGGGTACCATCCACTTTCACTTTTGTTTTGGCTCTTTGAATGGATCCGATAGCGTAGCTCCCTGACCCTGTTCAGGCCATCTAGGAGCACTCATTAACTGTGACCGACACTGGCGAAAAAGTGGAGGTATTCCCTGTAGGGGAGGGGTTATATAGGGAGGAAACTTCCTGTCTAATTAATTACACCAGTGTCCAGCACCTGAAGGTGAGATATAACCCACTTAGTAACTACTATGAGCCTCTGTGTCCCGTGATGTACAATAAAGAAATATACAGCGTTAAACTTGCAGTAACGCAATGAAATATACCGTGTTAAGTGTGCACTAATGCACAGAAATGTACTGCATTAAACGGCACATAATGCACTAAAATATATGGCGTTAAACTTGCAGTAATGCACTGTAATATATACGGCAATAAACTTGCAGTAATGCACTGAAATATAAGGCGTTAAACAGAAGGTAATGCACTGAAATATATGGTGTTAAACTTGCAGTAACGCACTGAAATATACAGCGTTAAACAGCACGTAACGCACTGAAATATATGGCGTTAAACTTGCAATAATGCACTGAATTATACTGCATTGAACGGAAGGTATGCAGTATATGGCATTAAACATGCATTAATGCACTGAAATATACTGTGTTAAGCATGCACTAAAGCACAGAAATGTACTGCGTTAAACGGCACGTAATGTACTGAAATATACGGCGTTAAACTTGCAGTAACACACTGAAATATATGGTTAAACTTGCAGTAACACACTAAAATATACGGTGTTAAACTTGCAATAACGCACTAAAATATCCCGCATTAAGTGTGCACTAATGCACAGAAATGTACTGCGTTAAACGGAAGGCAACACATTGAAATATACGGCATTAAGCTTGCAGTAACACTCTGAAATATACTGCATTAAACGTAAGATAACACACTGAAATATATGGCATTAAACTTGCAGTAATGCACTAAAATATACTGCGTTAAGCGTGCACTAACACACAGAAATGTACAGCGTTAAACAGCAGGTAATGCACTGAAATGTACGGCATTAAACTTGCAGTAACGCACTGAACTATACTGCATTAAATGGCACGTAACACACTGAAATATATGGCGTTAAACTTGCAGTAACACACTGAACTATACTGCGTTAAATGGAAGGTAATGCACTGAAATATACGGTATTAAACTTGCAGTAACACACTGAAATATATTCGGCATTAAGCTTCAGTAACATACTGAAATATATTGTGTTAAGCGTGCACTAACACTCAGAAATGTACTGCGTTTTATGGAAGGTAACACACTGAAATATACAGCGTTAATCTTGCAGTAATGCACTGAAATATACTGCATTAAACATAAGGTAACACACTGAAATATACGGCGTTAAACTTGCAGTAACGCACTGAAATATACCGTGTTAAGCGTGCACTAACGCACTGAAATGTACAGTGTTAAACAGCACGTAATGCACTGAAATGTACGGCGTTAAACTTGCAATAACGCACTGAACTATACTGCGTTAAATGGAAGGTAAAACACTAAAATATTCGGTAATAAACTTGCAGTAACACACTGAAATATATACGGCATTAAACTTGCAGTAACGCACTGAAATATCGCACATTGAGTGTGCACTAACACATAGAAATGTACTGCGTTAAAAGGTACGTAATGCACTGAAATATACGGCGTTAAACTTGCAGTAACGCACTGAATTATACCGTGTTAAGTGTGCACCAATGCACAGAAATGTACTGCATTAAACGGCACGTAACACACTGAAATATATGGCGTTAATCTTGCAGTAACGCACTGAAATATAAGGCATTAAACGGAAGGTAACGCACTGAAATATACGACGTTAAACAGAAGGCAACACACTGAAAGATATGGCATTAAACATGCATTAATGCACTGAAATATACTGTGTTAAGCATGCACTAAAGCACAGAAATGTACTGCGTTAAACGGCACGTAATGTACTGAAATATACGGCGTTAAACTTGCAGTAACACACTGAAATATACGGTGTTAAACTTGCAGTAACACACTGAAATATACGGTTAAACTTGCAGTAACACACTGAAATATACGGTTAAACTTGCAGTAACGCACTAAAATATCCCGCATTAAGTGTGCACTAATGCACAGAAATGTACTGCGTTAAACGGAAGGCAACACATTGAAATATACGGCATTAAGCTTGCAGTAACGCACTGAAATATACTGCATTAAACGTAACATAACACACTGAAATATACGGCATTAAACTTGCAGTAATGCACTAAAATATACTGCGTTAAGCGTGCACTAACACACAGAAATGTACAGCGTTAAACAGCACGTAATGCACTGAAATGTACGGCGTTAAACTTGCAGTAACGCACTGAACTATACTGCATTAAACGGCACGTAACACACTGAAATATATGGCGTTAAACTTGCAGTAACACACTGAACTATACTGCGTTAAATGGAAAGTAATGCACTGAAATATACGGTATTAAACTTGCAGTAACACACTGAAATATACGGTTAAACTTGCAGTAACACACTGAAATATACGGTGTTAAACTTGCAGTAACGCACTAAAATATCCCGCATTAAGTGTGCACTAATGCACAGAAATGTACTGCGTTAAACGGAAGGCAACACATTGAAATATACGGCATTAAGCTTGCAGTAACGCACTGAAATATACTGCATTAAACGTAAGATAACACACTGAAATATACGGCATTAAACTTGCAGTAATGCACTAAAATATACTGTGTTAAGCGTGCACTAACACACAGAAATGTACAGCGTTAAACAGCACGTAATGCACTGAAATGTACGGCGTTAAACTTGCAGTAACGCACTTAACTATACTGCATTAAACGGCACGTAACACACTGAAATATTTGGCATTAAACTTGCAGTAACACACTGAACTATACTGCGTTAAATGGAAGGTAATGCACTGAAATATACGGTATTAAACTTGCAGTAACACACTGAAATATATTCGGCATTAAGCTTGCAGTAACATACTGAAATATATTGTGTTAAGCGTGCGCTAACGCTCAGAAATGTACTGCATTTTATGGAAGGTAACACACTGAAATATACAGCGTTAATCTTGCAGTAATGCACTGAAATATACTGCATTAAACATAAGGTAACACACTGAAATATACGGCGTTAAACTTGCAGTAACGCACTGAAATATACCGTGTTACGTGTGCACTAATGCACATAAATGTAATGCATTAAACGGCACGTAACACACTGAAATATATGGCGTTAATCTTGCAGTAATACACTGAAATATAAGGCGTTAAACGGGGTAACTCACTGAAATATACGGCGTTAATCTTGCAGTAACACACTGAAATATATGACGTTAAACTTGCAGTAACGCATTGAAATATCCTGCGTTAAGTGTGCACTAATGCATAGAAATGTACTGCGTTAAAAGGCATGTAACGCACTGAAATATACGGCATTAAACTTGCAGTAATGCATTGAAATATACTGTGTTAAGTGTGCACTAATGCACAGAAATGTACTGCATTAAATCACGTAACGCACTGAAATATATGGCGTTAATCTTGCAGTAACGCACTGAAATATAAGGCGTTAAATGGAAGGTAATGCACTGAAATATACGGTGTTAAACTTGCAGTGATGCACTGAAATATACTGCGTTAAGCGTGCACTAACACACAGAAATGTACTGCGTTAAACGGCACGTAATGCACTGAAGTGTACGGTGATAAACTTGCAGTAACACACTGAAATATACCATGTTAAACTTGCAGTAACACACTGAAATATACGGTGTTAAACTTGCAGTAACACACTGAAATATACTGCGTTAAGTGTGCACTAACACACAGAAATGTACTGCATTAAACAGCACGTAATGCACTCAAATGTACGCTGTTAAATTTGCAGTAACATACTGAAATATACGGCGTTAAACTTTCAGTTACACACTGAAATATACGATGTTAAACTTGCAGTAACACACTGAAATATACGGCGTTAAACTTGCAATAACACACTGAAATATCTCGCTTTAAGTGTGCACTAACGCACAGAAATGTACTGCATTAAATGGAAGGTAACACATTGAAATATACAGCGTTAAACTTGCAGTAACGCACTGAAATATACTGCATTAAACATAAGGTAACACACTGAAATATACAGCATTAAACTTGCAGTAATGCACTTAAATATACTGCGTTAAGCGTGCACTCATGCACAAAAATGTACTGTGTTAAATGGCACATAACGCACTGAAATATACAGTGTTAAACTTGCAGTAACGCAATGAACTATACTGCATTAAACGGAAGGTAACGCACTGAACTATACAGCATTAAACTTGTAGTAACACACTAAAATATACGGCATTAAACTTGCAGTAACACACTGAAATATACAATGTTAAACTTGCAGTAACACACTGATATATACGGCATTAAGCTTGCAGTAACGCGCTGAAATATCCCCCCGTTAAGTGTGCACTAACACACAGAAATGTACTGCGTTAAAAGGCATGTAACACACTGAAATATATAGCATTAAACTTGCAGTAATGCACTGAAATATAAGGCATTAAACGGAAGGTAACGCACTGAAATATACGGCGTCAAACGGTAGGTAACGCACTGAAATATACGGTGTTAAACGGAAGGTAACACACTAAAAAATATGGAGTTAAACTTGCAGTAACGCACTGAAATATACTGCATTAAGAGTGCATTAAGGCACAGAAATGTACTGTGTTAAACGGCACGTAATGCACTGAAATGTACGGCACTAAACTTGCAGTAACGCACTGAACTATACTGTGTTAAACGTAAGGTAACGTACTGAAATATATGGTGTTAAACTTGCAGTAATGCACTGAAATGTACGGCATTAAATCTGCAGTAACACACTGAACTATACTGTATTAAACAGAAGGTAACGTACTGAAATATATGGTGTTAAACTTGCAGTAATGCACTGAAATATACAGCGTTAAACGAAAGGTAACGCACTGAAATATACGGCATTAAGCTTGTACTATCGTTCAGAAATATACTGCATTAAACGGCACGTAACACACTGAAATACGGCGTTAAACTTGCAGTAACACAATGAAATATACTGTGTTAAACGGTTACTACACTCACACTGACTGAACTATCTCTAGATTCACACTAAACTGATATTCTACACTGACAATAGAATCACAGTACCACACTATAGCACGCTAACTGTCTAGTAGAACTGAACAGAGCCCTGTTCTATCTCCCTCCATGCCGATATCACATGTAAAATGCCCGCTATTAAAAGAATATTTTTAAAGTGTGAGGCAGGACTAAGAGCAATTAGCCATGATTGGATAGGGTCATCATGACAGGGTCCGATCATGGCTCTAAAAGTGCTCTGTGCCCTGACTGGGCAAAGCTTTCATTGCTTCAGCCAATCAGGGATTTTAATGCACTGTGCGGAGGTGCAGTGCATTGTGGTCGTTTGGTGGGCCGAACAAACTGTTGAACTCCCTGATAATTTGTGTGTTCTGCAAACGTACGAACAGCCAATGTATGGCCCGAACTCATGCTCAGGCCAAACCGTTCACCCATTCCTAGTGCTGAGCCTGCGCCCACTCCACCAGTCCAACGTACCTCACTCCCAGTAACAGAATGTGGTCCTGCCATGCACCTAGTGAGGACATCATGCATGCACTTGTTCATGCCTTCACTTCCCGTACCTCATGACCAGGCCATAGATCTCCATAACGCGAGTTCAGATCCAGTTGTTATTGGATACAGACCGTTAAGGACCAAGCCAGATAACAACCCCCTCACTACCGGAGGACCTGTCACCTTACTAGGTGCAACACCTAATTACTTAATTGGCTCCAACTACACTCTTTTTCCTTGTCTTGCTGAGTTAACCTCTTGCAGTGGTGGTACTTCACAACCTGTAGAGCTATACAGACCCTGGTACTTTTAGATACACCAGAACCAACATACACCCTATTGAATAACTTCAGAGCAGGCTTAGAACAGAACAGGTAATGTAACTTTACTGGACGAGTATGACATAACAGTTCAATATGAACAATGTCCTTTTCTGTACCCTAACTACAGTAGTGTCCAGACATACCTCTGTTAGGTGATAGTCCATGTTGGTATTCTCTATGACTTATTAGTCTGCCTGGAAAAGTGGCACATCTGTACTGTCTATAGAACCTGCTGCAGCAAAAGTTACATTTATCAAGAAAAAAAGCATCATTTTCCCTGCAAGCTTTCTTTATTTTGTAAACAACGGCTTGGGGAGCCAGTCTGTATGATGAGGCCACAACAAGACACTCGGAACAAGATTAGAGATTTGTGGGATAAATTCTATCAGACTTTGAATAGAAGTAACAGGTGCTGGTGGTGCCTTCACACTGTAAACCCTATAGAGGTACTGTTGATGAAAGCAAGAATTGGCCTTGCTGTAAACAATTGAAATTATATGCACCTGTCAAACAGGTGCTGATAAATTGATCCTAGGGTGTTAATTGTGCCCATGAAACCTATACCAAAAAAGATAAAAAGATTAATTTTCTATAAATGTCAACAGAGTCTGTGAATAGACAAGCTCTTTTATCTGTCACAAAACCTCCAGCAGCACCAAATGCCCATTCGGAAAGCACGCTGGATGCAGGGCAGCCCAGTAGTTCAATTGCATACTGGGCAAGCTCTGGACAACGGTCTATTCTCATGACCCAGTAACCCAGTGGATCATCGACTGGAAAGCTCTCTATGTCTGTTTTTGCCCCTAGATAATCTCCCACCATATGATGCAGACACTGCAGATGGGATGTGGAATCTGACAGCCTTGGGCACCGAGGACTAGAACATTTTTGAAATGCATCACTGAGGTAGCCCCCTTCTCCACCGCTCCTCCTTTGACCAACAGAAGCCTCAAAACTAGCTTTTCCATGAGACTGTAACCTACCAGAGTCTGGAAAGGCATTACATAAACTCATCTTTAAGGTGTCATTAAGATATTTCATCCTCTGCTGCCTCTGTGGGGACGGCATGAGTTTCGAGGCTTTCCTCAGTGGTTAAGGAGGTTTGCCAACCAATAATGATCCTTCTCCTTGATGTCACAAATTTTCAGGTCCTTTAGCAGGCTTTGAAGAATAAGGGAACCCATGCACCACAAGTTTGCAGAGGCATGAGAAGCAGAGTCCTCGTGGTCACTGAGGATCATAGTATCTGGAACTGCCTCCATTCCCAGCCACGTACTACTCCCAAGGGTTCTGGGAATGGAAAACCAACTCTTAAGGTTTGACGTATGTCTTCCTCTGCTCCAAAACTGCCATAATCCTCCTCCTTCTCTTCCTTCTCCTCTTGTGTGTTCTGTGGCATCGAAAGAATGGTGTCTGTATAAAGCGGGCCTTGAGAGGAAAGGAAGTCCTCCCCTTCCTACTGCTGCTCTGCCTTGATTGCCCTGTCCATAAGGCTATGCAGAGTCTGCTCCAGCAAGAACACAACAGGGATTATGTCACTGATGCATGCATTGTCACGGGTCACCATCCTTGTCACCTCCCCAAATGGTGACAGTACAGTGCATGGATTCTTGCATTCCTTATCAGTAGCCATTGGGAAAAAAGCTGAGCCACCCTGAGCCTGTTGTTGTGCCATACTCACACAGGTATTCATTGATGGCCTCTGCTGCATGTGCATTCGCTGCAACATTGCCAAAGTTGTGTTCCACCTGGTGGGCATGTCACAAATCAGGCGGTTTACTGGCAGGTGGAATTCCCGCTGAATTTCAGCCAACTGAACACTGGCTGTGTATGCCTGCTTGAAATGGCTACAGACTCTTCTGGCCTGTTTCAGAAGATCTTGCAACCCTGGGTACCTGTTTAAGAAATGCTGCACCACCAAATTGAGGACATGTGCCAGGCATGGCACATGTGTCAACTTTCCCTGTCGAAGGACGGACAGAAGGTTAGTGCCATTATCGCACACCACCATTCCTGGCTCAAGTTTCCATGGCTTTAACCACCTCTGGGCCTGCTTTTGCAGAGCTGAAAAAATCTCTGCTTTGTGTGGCTCCTGTCCCCTAGACAGACCAGCTGAAGTACTGCATGGCATCTTCTAGCCTGACTCATTGAAAGGGCTATACCTTAGGGTGCTGGTGGTTCATAGGACAATTTAGCAGGGGAGGGCATGGAGGAGGAGGATGGGGTGGAGCTGACATATCTCACATCATCACCACCAGCTGTATGGAGATGTAGGGGCAAAACAAGCTGCAGCACTGAGCCCTGTCCTGCATCCTTCCTAGTTGCAAGCAGAGTTACCCAGTGTGCTGTGAACAAATATTCATATATCGTCCCTGACCATGCTGGCTGGTCCATGAGTCAGCAGTAAGGTGGACTTTGCGGCTGACTGCCTTGCCTAACAATGCAACAACATTGCTTTCCTTGTGATGGTCCAGAGCTGGAATGGCCTTACGTGCAAAGAAATAGCGACTGGGAACCTGCCACCGTGGTACAGCACATTCTGCAAATTCACAAAAGGGGCAGAATCCACCAGGCGGAAAGGCAGGAGTTGTAAAGCCAGCAGCTTGGACAAGCTGGAATTTAGACACTAGGCATGTGGGTGGCAGTGATTGTATTTTTATTTCGCTGAAGCAGCTGGGACAGAGAAATTTGCCTGCTGTACTCTACAGCTGGTGGTGTGCTGCTGGCAGATGTGCTGCAAGGACCTGTGACATTCTTTGCTATACCATCGTCATTGTCAGTGGAGGCTGCTGAGAGGTCATGAGATATAGCCGGAGTAGACCAGAAAGGTGAGGAGTGAGGATAAGAAGAATTGCATCCCTTGTGTGTGGCTTTCAGGTGCTCTTGCCAATGGGCAGAGTGGTGGGAGTTTACATGCCTTGTCAAGCAAGTGGTACCCAGAATTGCATCACTGGAATCAGCTGCTAAAAAAAGCAGAGACAGCTGAGCCGAGAGATAACAGCTCCACAATCTGATAGAATAGGGTGGCTGCTCTCTACTCTTCCATGATGGCTGCCTCTGGAGGACATCTTGCCTCATTGGGTTGTGCCTCACCCTCACTTTCCCCCTCTGCCCTACCGGGCACCCAAGTATTGTCAGTGACCTCATCATCATCCCCTCCATCCTGATCATCACTGGAGCCAACTTTGCAATACGCTGTGGCTGGGGGGACATGAATGCCAATTTTTTGTTTATCAGTGTTCTCCCCTCTCTGAAGACTCATGTTTTTACCTTCCTCAACCTCAGAGTCACAACCAACATCAGAATCAAGTAATCAAGTAATGGCTGTACATCGTCAAGAAGTGGCTGATGCTGTGTTTAAATACCACAGCTGACTCCTCCATGTATGATGCTGGGGCTATAGCAGGAGTAGCCGTGGACAAGGAGGCAGCTGAGATGGACTGCGCACTAGTCTCTGCTTGGGCAATAGAGGATGATAAGGATGAGGATGGTTTAGGTGGGTCTATGAGCAATGAGCCATGATTTGCCTAAGTCATCATGACTTTTTCCAGTCATGGCTCTGACAGTGTTCTGTGCCCTGATTGGGCAAAGCCTTCATTTCTTCAGCCAATAAGGGGTTTGAATGCGCTGTGTGGCACACAGTGCATTGTGGGGTGTTCAGTGGGCCAAACAAATGGTTGAACCTGCCAATTTAGGTTTTGCCGAACAGGCGAACAGCCAATGTTCAGGCCATACTTATGCTTGGGCCGAACCATTCACCCAACACTAGTAATTAAAGTGATACTAAAGTCTTGTTTATTTTTCTTTAAAAATAACAAATATGTTATTCTTACCTGCTCTGTGCAGTAGTTTTGCACAGAGAAGTCTGGATCCTCCTCTTCTCTTGCCCTCATCTGCACTCCTGGCCCCCTCCCTCCCGTTGAGTGCCCCCACAGCAAGCAATTTTCTATGGGGGCACCAGAGCCGTGCCTCGTCTATGTCTCAGCCAATCAGGAGGGAGAGCCCGAGGCACTCGTGCACATTGCTGGATTGAGATGGGGCTCAGGCAGTGGGGCAAACAAACCTGGTCCCCTCGCTCACACTACCCCCCCACCCCACCCCCGCAGGACAGACGGGAAAGCAGTGATCAGTGGCCATACCTTAGGAGACTGATGATGAGATGGTGCTGGATCCAGGATAGGGCTCCTGGAAGCTGAAAGAGGCTGTTGCTGCCCCTCTGTCCCTCCACCTGCTGCTCCTCAGTCCAGCTTGCCGAGGGAAGAGACGGGCCATTGCTTCTCCTTCCAGCTGAACAGCAAGTGGGTCCTGAGACCCGAATGGCCAGGAGTCCTAAGACTCCCTGGCCAATCGAGTCTCAGGACCTGCTTCCTGATTGGCCAGGACGAGAAGCAGGAAGACATTAGCGAATATTAATTTGCTAATGTCACACAACTGGGTGGGCTCAGGGCGCAGTGCTCCGCACCCTGAAACCAGCCTTTTTTTAAGCCAATTAGAACCTCAGACTCTAATCATGTGCTTCAAAATAAAAACCCATTGCAATCCATGCGTCCGACACCCTGCATGTAGAATAGGGAGCGGGCGCATAGATTAGGGGGGCCCCTGCACCCCTAATGGAGCAGCCACCACTGGGCTCAGGTAACTATTAGGGGAGCTGATGCACAGAGAAGGCTTTTTATCTTAATGCATAGAGTACATTAAGATAAAAACCCTTCTGCCTTTAGAACCACTTTAAGTTAGCATATTGTTTTACTCTCACTATTCTGGCAGGTGTTAACAGGCCTTTCCAGCCAATATTTTGGTTTTTCACTCTAAGAACTGTCTGCTCTCTATGAGAAAATACCAAATGAGTTCTCATGTGTTAGCAAGTTAGAAAATAATCCAAACAGTCACCTGTGTCTAATACTGTATTTATTTAGCCATCTACAACATTCTTTGCAATGAACCATAGACAACTGCCATCTCCTGAAGCTCTTCTTCCCAGTGTTAGCAAACTATTATGAAAGTAAAAAGTAGACACACATAAAGACAAATGATCTTGTCAAATGGCTGTGATCCTCTTGTATCCCTATACACGAAGACAGACAAATGGTATTTTATTGCTTCCTTACTTGCAACATGCTGGTAGAAACAAATGCTTCCCTTTGAAAATATGTTGTTTGCATATTCTGCTTTGTCTCGCATTACATTTTGAAACAATCTACTGTTTGAGGGTCAGTTCATCCAAAACATTTCAGCTTTTGGTCAATGCTGGGGAGTTAAAGTAAATCTAAGCTTCATCTTTAAGGGCCCATTCACATATAAACGGATAGCTGCTGCACAGTAAACCACAGTGAGTTATTATGCAGCAGCTGTCTGTTCCGGCTGCAGTGAACCAGGGGTAGTGGGTGGCATGGCGTGTTTCAGCACATCACACATCTCACTTTCTTTTTTCTTTTTTTTTTTTGCACAAAACACTTCATGTCACTATACAGCAGTGCTGTGCTCTAAGCTGTTGTACAGTGACATACAATCCTGTCCAGTGCACTGCAACAAAGTTCAGCATGTCTGCATTTTAACGCAGAGCAGCAGCGCTGTTCCAGGCTGTGGTGAAGTATGAATAGGACACATAGGGGGTCATTTACTATAGTGCTGCAGCGCTAATTAGCGCTAAAACTGTATTCACTATAGCGCTGGTAAAAAAAATTACTCCCAAAATCGAATTTACTGTAGTTCCCTGAAAACAAATAGCGCCCAAACTCTAATGCCCCGTACACATGGTCGGACTTTGTTCGGACATTCTGACAACAAAATCCTAGGATTTTTTCCGACGGATGTTGGCTCAAACTTGTCTTGCATACACACGGTCACACAAAGTTGTCGGAAAATCCGATCATTCTAAACGCGGTGACCTAAAACACGTATGTCGGGACTATAAATGGGGCAGTGGCCAATAGCTTTCATCCCTTTATTTATTCTGAGCATGCGTGGCACTTTGTTCGTTGGATTTGTGTACACACGATCGGAATTTCCGACAATGGATTTTGTTGTCGGAAAATTTTATATCCTGCTATCAAACTTTGTGGGTCAGAAAATCCGATTGAAAATGTGTGATGGAGCCTACACACGGTCGGAATTTCTGACAACAAGGTCCTATCACACATTTTCCGTCGGAAAATCCGACCGTGTGTACGGGGCATTACTCTGCTAAAACCTGGAGCAGTGCATATGGAAATAATGTTTAGAGCATATAATTGCCTAAATGGTACTGAAATATGCAGTATATTATTTAAAGATAATCTGCTTTTAAACTGTGTGAAAAAGTGATTTCTACACCGAAATATCTTTAAAAGTCTGAGAAGAGATAAATTCCCCACTTTTGTACAACTAGATGCCAACACAACTGAGCATGGTCAGACCTGCAACTAGCTCTCATTTTAGCTCCAATGTCTTCTTTACAGGGCGCTATAGTAAATACCAGAATGAGCGCTGTCTTAAAGAGCATTTTTTGGGAGTGAAAATCAGCACTAATATAGTCCAATGCAAGTTTTAGCCGTTGTTTCTAATGGTACAATTGTAACTTCCCCAATTAAATTCTTTTAATGTTGAGATGAAATGTATCTTTCTCTGAAATTAATTTTCCTTCGCAACATTGTTGCTTCTACTTCAACTATCTTGTTTTTAAGAATGCTAGAATGTGGAATGTTTTGATGTTTTGGTCAAATATATTTTTTCTGTCACTTTCACTTGTTACTCTCCATCTCGCAACAATCTTTAACTAAACTCACAGAGGTGTTTTTACAAGCCACAAACAATACTATTGCTGATGCAAATTTAAAATGAGTCACAATTTTTTGTGCTTTTTATTATTTCCAAATAATCATAATTTGAGCCCAAAAAATGTGATATGTGTACCAACATCAGAAATCAAAATGTAAGTCCCCAAAATTTGAGGGTAACATCACTATTCTACACTGACCCACAAAGAACCACCAAATATCACAGAATAAATCAAGAAGAATGACTCTTGAATAACTCAATTCAATTAGTGAATGCACATCAGTTTGGTTTATTCCATAATGTTAACTCTTCAAATGCATGCAATGGCATGTAATTATTCAAAAATATTATGGTGTGGAATTCCAAAAATCCAGCTATTCAAAATTCAAAAAACTGTGTAGACTCCCCCCCCCCCAGTGCATACCATGCCCTTCGAATCTGGTATGGATTTTAAGGAGAACCCCACGGCAAAATTTTTTAAAAAATTGACATGGGTCCCCCCAAAATCCACACCAGGCCCTTCAGATATGGTATGAATTTTAGGGGAACCCTGCGTCAGAATAAAAAAAATGGTGTAGGGGACCACACCCAAAATCCATACCAAACCCTTATCCGAACACACAACCTGGCAGGTCAGGAAAGGGGGGACTAGTGGGCGCTCCCCCTCCTAAACCATACCAGGCCACATGCTCTCAACATGGGGAGGGTGCTTTGGGGTTTCCCCAAAGCACCTTGTCCCCATGTTGATGGGGACAAGGGCCTCATCCCCACAACCCTTGCCCGGTGGTTGTGGAGGTCTGTGGGCCGGGGGCTTATCAGAATCTGGAAGCCAAAGGGGGCCCCTAGGTCCCGACCCCCCATGTGAATGAGCATTGGGTACATTGTACTCCTACCTATTCACCTAAAAAAGCAATGAAATGTGACAAAAGACAATAGCCGGTTTTTGAAAATTCCTTTATTAAAAATGTCTTCTTCTTTCCCCCGCTTCTTGCTCCATCTTCCTTCGGTCTTCCTTCGGTTTTCTCCTTCTTCCTCCAGCTGCTTCTTCCCCCACTTCTTCCTCTGGTCTTCTCCATCTTCCTCTGGCTTCTTCCCGCCACTGACCTGCTGAACATGAAAACAATGTCCCTCCTCCAATGCGGCCAGCCAATCTGTCCGCTTCCATAGTGCACATTTCATATATAACTATGGGGCGTGGCTTCTGGATGACGTCAGCAGGAGACCCCGACCCCTTGAGACATCACTGACCCATCATGCTCCGGGTGCTGAAGTCACAAGGGGCAGAGTTACAGAGTGATGTCATGTGCCCCATTGCAGCATCGGAGGAGGCTCGTTTTTTTAATGTTCAGCGGGAATGGCGGCGGGAGCGGTGGAGGAGAAAGACTGGAGGATGAAACGGGGAAGAAGAAGCCAATGTACCCCTACCCATTCACATGGGGGGGCGGGATATGGGGGGTTCCAGATTCCGATAAGCCCCCTGCCCGCAGACCCCCAAACCACCGGGCAAGGGTTGTGGGGATGAGGCCCTTGTCCCCATCAACATTGGAACAAGGTGTTTTGGGGGGACCCCCAAAGCACCCTCCCCTTGTGGAGGGCATGTGGCCTGGTATGGTTCAGACCTGCTAGGTTGCGTGTTTGGATAAGGGTCTGGTATTGATTTTGGGGGGACCCCTATGCCATTTTTTTTTATTTTGGCGTGGCGTTCTCCTAAATATCCATACCAGAATTGAAGGACCTGGTATGGACTGGTGGGGGGAACCTACGCCGTTTTTTTCTTTGATTTTTGCTCTACGTTTCGAGGAAGCAATTTTAAATGACATTTTTACCTTTAGAAATGTAATTTTGCTGCGGGTACAATAATAAACATGGGAAAGAGCTGCTACTTTACATGCATACTAAGCACACCCCCCAGGCACAATATTTAAAGGAATTTTTATTGTTTCACTTTAAGCATTATTAAAATCACTGAAAACTATAGCAGGCAGGGTTTTAAACTTAGCTCAGCATAATCTACCTATAACTGAAATAGCACTTTGGGGGTGGGAACTGACCATTTTATCCACCCAACACAGTTCACTGCAGTTCAATATATATGAAAAGCAGTGGCTGCCAGTGGTATATTTTCTTTGGGGGGTGACAAACAGTTCACAGTCACCCCCCCGGTCGTTCGGGCACCCGCAACACTTACCCCGGCAGTGCTTCCCTCCTCGGCATCACAGCAGTGTCCTCGCCGTGTGTCTCCTCCTCAGCATCACAGCGGTGTCCTCGCCATGCCTCTCCTCCTTTGGCCAATAGGGTAGCTTCTCCTTTCAGCCAATCATGAAAATGGTCACCGGACCCGCTCCTGATTGGCTGGGAGGCAGAATCAGTGTGACAATAGCGAATATTCATTGTCACACAACTTGGTGGACTTCGGGCGCACCTAAGAGTCCCTGGCCAGTCAGGTCTCAGGACCCACTTCCTGATTAGCTGGGAGGAGAAGCAGGAAGACATTAGCAAATATTATTTTTAAAGACAAGGATGGGACTTTTAAGGTGCTGAAAAATCACAGGTTATCACATAAGGTAAAGTATAAATTCAATTTTTCTTTCATAACAAATTTAAAAGGTAATAAAAGTCATCACATGAACATGCAATTTGTGCAGCCACTTCTGCTCTACATGTTTCACCCAGAAGAGCTTCCTCAAGAGTCTTAAGAGTGCTGCATATGGTTGATACTATAGATGAAAAGAGCAAACATTTATGAACATTACAGATATTTCATATCAATATATGGATTGCATAACAATTTCATGTTTTCATTTCACAAAACTTTTCATATATGTCTATATATTGAATTAGAGGGACAGGCCTACCAGATGCTTAAAAACAGGAACTTGATGAGTCAATTGAGTATGAGATTGGTTCATCTTTTCCACTACAAAGGGTATTCAGCTGCTGTAGATGGAAAGGAGGGGGAGCATTGGTGGTAAATACAGGATAAGGTACCCCAAATGAGTCCCCTCCACTGTGGATGCTTATAAGAACCACCCTCCGTCCAGAATCCAACCAAAGATTCCTTAAGGAAAAGATATGCATGTACAGATGCTTCAATACCTGACATTCAATATGCTGTGACTATGGCAGGAGGGCCGATACAGAACCTTTAAATCAACCCAGCGGGGGAGACCCGGCACTTGTCCCTCACTCAAGTGAGGCAGATGTACCAATGCCTGTCTCAGGTGAATGCACCCTGCAAGAGTGATCACTGGGCCCCATCTCCACCCATCCTCCTTCTCAAAGCATAGTCTTAAAGTTTATCTTTTTGTCTATAGGTTTTCACCTGTCACGAATATGGTCCAAAGGATGTGTTGGGAGAGAAAGGAGAGACGCAGTCCCTCCCTCCCACGACCTCTGTCACTAATGGTGGCCGAACGCCACTTCTTATCTTCTACTCGCCCCACCGGTGTCTGACATCACCAACGGGCCGCGGACACCCATCTGATGCTGGCGCGCATGCGCCAGCCCGCTACAGGGGGTGTGACATCAGGCACAGGTGCGCAATAGCCACAGTCCACACCGAGGCAGCCAACAAGGAAGTCCCCCCCCGTGCATCACAGGTCAGGGAAACTCCAAGGGGATGACTCACTGAGGCTCGATGACGTGCCCCAGTCAGCGGATGTAAATAGGAGGCATGCCAGCAGCCACGCGCCAGCCACACAAACATAGAGGTCACTGACCCCCAACGAGCGATTGGTTAGACACCCAATGGAGCAAGCACCCTGGGCGTCCGTATGGCCACCTGTCTCAAGGAAAGCCTGAACAATTGAGGAACGCCTTAAATATTTAAAATTGATATTTATATAGAATGTGCATAAAACTTGGAAAAATAAGACTATACAACATCATTCTTTTTGTATTGTCAATAAGTTTATGACTTGAGAAAATAAAAATTATAAGGTATCATTCTTTTTGTATTCTCCTAGCATCTTGGAATAGTGCCCATCACCCTAATTCAGTTTTTCAGCATAGTCTACCAACACATATCAACTCAGAATTGGTACATTATTAACAGAGATCAACAAAAGCATATTTAAACTGATAATAACAGTTATTCAGTCAGATTCATCAGAAGGCCAGTGTACTTATAATATGTGGGAAATCCTAATGATCTGATGTCCATATAGTTACAAAAAAGATTTGTAACTGAGAGCTTCATTTAAACAGGGGTGTTTTAAATCTGACAAATTATGAATCCAGCGAGCTTCTCGCTGTAAGAGAAATCTATCATTATCACCCCCTCTTTCATTCCGTGGTGTGTATTCTAAAGTGAAGAATTGCATTTTTGATTGATTAAGTCCGTAAAGGGGACCCATGTGTCTGCTTATCGGTGTCTCCATTTTTTTTCTTTGAAATGAACGAAACATGGTCACGGATCCGATGAAAAAACAGTATCTTCGTTTTACCTATATAATATGCCACACAGTCACACAGCATAATGTACACTACTCTCACTGATTGACAATCAGCCAAAAATTGTGGTTTGAAGATGTGAACATTGTGTAAAGTGATTTGTTGAGTCCTATAAATGTACCTACAATAGATGTATTTACTTCCTTTTAATTTATTTTTAGTTCTGGCCCTGATGGAATAATGGCTGTGAACCAATTTTTCCTTTAATGTTTTGACCTTCTGAAGGTGATTTCAGGATATGTTTTTATGTATTTAGATACGATATCATCAGCCATTTGCAGATACAAATATTTAGGGACAAGTGCCAGTGCCCGTCGGAGTGGTTTATGGGCTCTTCTGCCATACTCCTGAGCCCTCCTGCCATACTCACAACATATTGAATGTCAGATACTAAAGCATCTGTGCATGCATATCTATTCCCTTAGGAATCTTTGATTGGATTCTGGACGGAGGGTAGTTCTTATAAGCATCCACATTGGAGGGGACTCCCGCTGATTCTGAATAATTTGGGGTACCTTATCCTGTATTTACCAGCAATGCCCCCCCCTCCTTTTCCATCTCCAGTAGCTGAATACCCTTTGTAGTAGAAAAGGTGAACCAAATGGTGCAACGTGCAAAGTATAACACAACCAAGATAAATATTTCATACATAGACAAGCTAGTTCCTGTCTGGATGGTTTAGGCTACTCAACTATTCCTTACGTTTTAGGTGTTTTTCTCATCTTCCTCCTATGGTCACATACTGTAACGTCCCAAAAGCTCAGCTTCTATTGGAAATCTCATACTCAATTGACTCGTCAAGTTCCTGTTTTTAAGCATCTGGTAGGCTTGTCCCCCTAATTCAATATATAGACATATACGAAAGGTTTTGTGAAATGAAAAAATGAAATTATCTAATCCATTCAGCACTCTTAAGACTCCTGAGGTAGCTCTTCTGGGCGAAACATGTAGAGCAGAAGTGGCTGCATTGTTGCACAAATCGCATGTTCATGTGATAACTTTTATTACCGCTTAAATAATAATAATTAATTTATATTTTACCTAGCTTATGTGATAAGCTGTGATTCTTTGGAACCTTAAAAGTCCCACCCTTGTCTTTAACCACTTCAGCCCCGGAAGGATTTATCCCCTTAATGACCATGCCATTTTTTGCAACATGGCACTGCGTCGCTTTAACTGACAATTGCATGGTCATGTGACGTTGTACACAAACAAAACTGATGCTCTTTTTTTCCAACAAATAGAACTTTCTTTTGGTGGTATTCATTATATAAATAGTGCAGCGCTACCAACTCTCATGTGATTATTTAACCAGTTCTGGACCAGCTGCCGCAGTTTTACTGTGGCAGGTTGGCTCGGCTGGGCAGATTGACGTTACCTTGACGCCTAGGGGGCGTGCGCCGATCGGATTCGCTTCAGAACCGATCAGTCTCCAGGCCCAGGCCTGGACCTGCTGATTGGTCCTGGTGAATGAAATCCTCCCCTGCCTGTGTAAGTGTAAACACAGACAGGGGGAGGGATGTCATCTCTCCGCATGGAAGTCTTTTCGTTCCAGAGAGAGGAGAGAAGACATCTCAGAGTAAGTGCACCAACACTACACTGACACCAGTACACGTAGGTACACTTGTCAGCCCTGATCACCCCCGATCGCCCCCCTGCCCCCCAGTTAACCCCTTCACCCCCTGTCACTGTGTCACCCAGTGCAGTGTTCATATTTTTCTTTGATCACTGTACTGGTATCATTTGTGACAATAATCAGTGTTAGGGTACTTAGTGGTAGGCCCAGATAGGTCTAGGGACCCCCCTAACCCCCCTAATAAAGGTTTAACCCCTTCATTACCCACTGTCACCAGTGATCACCATATTAGTGGCACGGGTGATGCTGGTTAGCTAGTTATTTTTTAGTGTCAGGGCACCCACCGTATATTACCTAATAAAAGGTTTAACCCCCGATCACCTGGTGGGTTAACATCAGATAGGGTCTGCGTCACCCCAGGCAGCATCAGATTAGTGCCAGTAGCGCTAACACCCAGTGTTTGAATAAGTCGCTGACAGTCAGGTGCTTTTTTTTCTGTGAGTTTCACTACTGTACCAGTAAATTTAGAGGCCAAAATGTCAAATCAAAGGTAGAGTAGTGAAGAGGCCTACACGTTTCTGAGCATGACAGATAATGAAGAGGAAGAGACCCATCTGTCATATTCAGGCTCAGAATACAAACCCGTAGACAGCAGCGGCACCCTGACAGATAGCTCTGACGACAGAGTAGAGGTCCCTGCCAAGGTCAGGCGTACCCGACCCCGTTCTTCTGCTGAGGTACAAGAACCGCAGGGCTCTCGTATGGAGCAGAGAGCCAGTACTAGTGTCGCTCATCCTTCTGGTGAACTGGCAAGCACCAGCAGCCTAGTACATCCTGGTCATATATCCAGCACTGCAGTAACACTTGATGACGTGGTGAGTCACATGAGTGCAGCTCAAGCTGGTGAGGTGGCTAGCACAAGTAGTGTCCCACAGGCACCAAGAAGAAGACAAACACAGGCCCGTCGAGCCCATAGTGCCCTTCCTGCTGAATTTGCCATTCTGAAATTTGAGCCCACCACTTCTGCAGCACCCATACTTCCCCCATTCACTGGCCAACCCGGAATTCAGGTGGAAACAGTTAATTTTACGTCACTTGATTTTTATTCACTGTTTTTCATGGAAGATCTCTATAGATCTGTTGTGATCCAAAGCAATTTGTATGCTGGTCAATTCATCACCGCTAATCCCCAGTTGCCCCTTGCCAGAGATTGGAGACCTAATACGATCTCCAAATTTAAGACCTTCCTGGGCCTATCCCTCCTCATGGGCGTAGTTATAAAAAAGTGAGTTGCGGTCATATTGGTCCACTGACCCAATTCACCATACGCTCATGTTCTCTGCCTCCATGACCAGGACACGATATGAGCAGATCTTGCAGTTCATGCACTTCAATGATAATGAACTCTGTCGTCCTTGGGGTGACCCTGGATACGATCGGCTCCACAAAATTCGGCCCCTCGTAAACCACTTCAACCAGCAGTTTGCAGCCTTATTTACTCTCGATCAAGTTGTCTGCGTTGATGAGTTCCTGATTAAGTTTTCTGGCCGCTTGTCTATCAAACAGTATGTTCCCAGCAAGCGTGCCAGATATGGGGTCAAGATATATAAGCTCTGTGACAGGGCAACAGGCTATACATATAGTTTTATGGTTTACGAGGGAAAAGATAGTCATGTGGAGCCAGAGAACTGCCCAGACTTCATAGGGAGCGCTGGGAAGATTGTGTGGACTTGGTGTCACCCTTATTCGGAAAGGGGTACCACTTGTACGTGGACAATTATCACACAAGCGTGACACTTTTTAGTCACCGTTTTGATCGTTGAATTGGTGCATGTGGCACCGTGCGATCTAATCGCTGGGGCTTCCCCCAACAGCTTGTAGAATCCCGACTTAGACGGGGGAGGGAGCCTGCTTGAAATGTAATAATTTGTTAGCAGTGAAGTGGAGGGATACACGTAATGTTTTCGTTCTGTCCTCCCTTCACGCAGATACAACTGTCCAAATTTCTACGGCGACTGGTGTTGTGGAGAAACCCGTCTGTGTCCACAAATACAACCTTAACATGGGGGGGTGGACCTCAACGACCTAATTGCCCCTAAGGTCAGATGCTGGTACAAAAAGGTGATTGTATACTTATTCCAGTTGGTTCTGCTGAATGCTTTTGTGATATACAAAGCTTCAGGACAAACTGGATCCTTCCTTAAATTCCAGGGAGAGATCATTACAGACCTTCTGTTTCCAGACGGTGCTGTGGCCCACCTTATCAATGCAAATGCAGTGAGCTGGCTGCATGAGAGGCATTTTCTGTATGTCCTCCCTGGTATCCCTATCCAAAGAACTCCCCAAAGAAGATGTTGTGTCTGCAGAAAACACAGATATAGGCGTGGCACCTGCTTTTATTGTCCCTCCTGTCCTGACCAAACTCGTCTCTGCATCGGTGACTGTTTCAAACTCTGGCACACACTAGTGGAGTATTAGTATATATGCCAAAGCATGGGGGCAGGGGTGGAGGGGCGATTTGCTCCTAACATTAGGGCTGGATTGCCCCCATGCTTTGGCATATATTTTTTAGGCACAGGTTGTGAAAAAAATAAGTTGTTTTATTGAGTTAATGTTTTATTGTTACCATTGTTTGCTTTTCAGTTACGCCATTCAGCTGCAGCACTGATTCATTCATCTTGACAGCAACAGCGTTTGCTCTCACAATACGTAAATCAGCGACTCCAGCACTGTAGGAGGTGATTTCACCACCACAGTTAAAAAAAATGGTGCATGATGAGAAGTGAGTGGATGAAGGGTGGTATTCTAATAGTGGGCATACCTACCGATCAATCTCTTTTTTTCATGCAGCCCACAGGCTGCATGAAAAAAAGACCATTAGGTTTAGGTATCATCAGATTTAGGTAACATCTTGGTATCATTCTTTTCAACCAGTGGTCAGAGTTCATGTAAAAGCAATCCTAGTAGCTTAATTAGCCTCTAGACTGCTTTTACATGCAGTGGGAGGGAACGTCCCCCCCGCCATCTTCCATGGTTTTCTTTGGCTCTCCTGTCCCACCAGGGAACCCGAGAATGCAGCCGGTGATTCCGCCAGCTGACCATAGAGCTGATTGGGGACCAGAATGGCTCCATTCATCTCTATGGCCTAAGAAACCAGAAGCTACAAGCATTTCATGACTTGATGGTTTCGCCAGATGTAAACAGCGCCATTGGTAAATTGGGAAAGCATTTTTTCACACCGATCTTGGTGTGGTCAGATACTTTGAGGGCAGAGGAGACATCTAGGGTCTAATAGACCGCAATTTTTTCAAAAAAGAGTACCTGTCACTACCTATTGCTATCATAGGGGATATTTACATTCCCTGAAATGCTAAAAAAAAAATGAAAGAAACAGTTTAAAAAAAAAAAAAATTCAATTTAAAAAAAGGATAAAGATAAAGACAAAAAAGCACCCTTGTCCCCCTGTGCTCTCGCACAAAGGCGAACGCAAGCATCGGCCTTGTGTCATTTGTAAACAGCAATTTAACTATGCATGTGAGGTTTCACCGCAAACCTCAGATCGAGGGTAGTAATTTTAGCAGTAGACCTCCTCTAGTAACCTATAAAGGCTTTTAAAGGCTTTTAATGTATGTAGTTTAAATTAAATGTATGTAGTTTTTTGCTGCTGCACGTTTGTGCGCAATTTTAAAGCATGTCATGTTTGGTATCCATGTACTCGGCATAAGATCATCTTTTTTATTTCATCAAACATTTGGGAAATATAGTGTGTTTTAGTGCATTACATTTTTTAAAAAGTGTTTTTTTTTTTCAAAAAAATTGCGTTTGAAAAATCGCTGCACAAATACTTTGTGAAAAAAAAATTGCAACAGCCACCATTTTAATCTGTAGGGCCTTTGCATTAAGAAAATATATAATGCTTGGGGGTTCAAAGTAATTTTCTAGCAAAAAGTGGTAATTTTCTTCTAAAAGTGGTTAGAAGAGTGGGTGATGTGTGACAACTTCTAATGTTATGCATAAAATGCCCAGATAGCACAACCCTCCCCCCAAATGACAAAGGGTGAAAGTAGACACCCCAAGCTATTTGAGAGGCATATTGTGTCCATGGACACCCCAAGGTATTTGCTAAGAGGCATGGTGAGTATTTTTCAGCTCTCATTTGTTTTTGAAAATAAAGAAAGTAAAGAAAAATCGATTTTCTTTTTCTTTTTTCAATTTTCAAAACTTTGTGACAAAAAAGTGAGATCTGCAAAATACTCAACAGGCCTCTCAGCAAATAGCTTGGGGAGTTTACTTTCCAAAATGGGGTCATGGGGGGGGGGGGGTAGGGCTGTGCTATCTGGGCATTTCATGGTCTCCGAAACTGTGAGGAGGCCACAAAGGCAGTGAGGAGTGAAATCAAAAATTTACACCCTGAAGGGCCTCTCAGCAAATAGCTTGAAGTGTATTCCTTCCAAAATGGGGTCATTTAGGGGGTTTGTGCTATCTTGACATTCATTGGACTCCAAAACTGTGATAGGTAGTGAGGAAGAGAAATCACTATTTTACGCCCTTAGAAAGCCTGAATGCAGTGATTAGGGATGAGCTTCGAGTTCGAGTCGAACTCATGTTCGACTCGAACATTGGCTGTTCGCAAGTTCACCGAACAGCGAACAATTTGGGGTGTTCGCGGCAAATTCGAATGCCGCGGAACACCCTTTAAAAGTCTATGGGAGAAATCAAAAGTGCTAATTTTAAAGGCTAATATGCAAGTTATTGTCATAAAAAGTGTTTGGGGACCTGGGTCCTGCCCCAGGGGACATGGATCAATGCAAAAAAAAGTTTTAAAAACGTCCGTTTTTTCAGGAGCAGTGATTTTAATAATACTTAAAGTCAATCAATAAAAGTGTAATATCCCTTTAAATTTCGTACCTGGGGGGTGTCTATAGTGTGCCTGTAAAGGGGCGCATGTTTCCTGTGTTTAGAACAGTCTGACAGCAAAATGACATTTTGAAGGAAAAAACTCATTTAAAACTACCCGCGGCTATTGCCGACAATACACATAGAAGTTCATTGATAAAAACGGCATGGGAATTCCCCAAAGGGGAACCCCGAACCAAAATTAAAAAAAAAAAATGACGTGGGGGTCCCCCTAAATTCCATACCAGGCCCTTCAGGTCTGGTATGGATATTAAGGGGAACCCCGGCCAAAATTTAAAAAAAAAAAATGACGTGGGGTTCCCCCTAAATTCCATACCAGACCCTTCAGGTCTAGTATGGATTTTAAGGGGAACCCCGCGCCAAAAAAAAAAAAAAAAAACGGCGTGGGGTCCCCCCAAAAATCCATACCAGACCCTTATCCGAGCACGCAACCTGGCAGGCCGCAGGAAAAGAGGGGGGGACAAGAGTGCGGCCCCCCCTCCCTCCTGAACCGTACCAGGCCACATGCCCTCAACATTGGGAGGGTGCTTTGGGGTAGCCCCCCAAAACACCTTGTCCCCATGTTGATGAGGACAAGGGCCTCATCCCCACAACCCTGGCCGGTGGTTGTGGGGGTCTGCGGGCGGGGGGCTTATCGGAATCTGGAAGCCCCCTTTAACAAGGTGACCCCCAGATCCCGGCCCCCCCCCTGTGTGAAATGGTAAGGGGGTACATAAGTACCCCTACCATTTCACGCAAAAAGTGTCAAAAATGTTAAAAATGACAAGAGACAGTTTTTGACAATTCCTTTATTTAAATGCTTCTTCTTTCTTCTATCTTCCTTCATCTTCTGGTTCTTCTGGCTCTTCTGGTTCTTCTGGTTCTTCCTCCGGCGTTCTCGTCCAGCATCTCCTCCGCGGCGTCTTCTGTCTTCTTCTCCTCGGGCCGCTCCGCACCCATGGCATGGGGGGGAGGCTCCCGCTCTTCTCTTCTTCTCTTCTTCTTTTCTTCTTTTCTTCTTTTCTTCTCTTCTTCTCTTCTTCTTCATTTTCTTCTCCGGGCCGCTCCGCAATCCATGCTGGCATGGAGGGAGGCTCCCGCTGTGTGACGGCGCTCCTCGTCTGACAGTTCTTAAATAACGGGGGGGCGGGGCCACCCGGTGACCCCGCCCCCCTCTGACGCACGGTGACTTGACGGGACTTCCCTGTGGCATTCCCCGTGACGTCACAGGGAAGTCCCGTCAAGTCACCGTGCGTCAGAGGGGGGCGGGGTCACCGGGTGGCCCCGCCCCCCCGTTATTTAAGAACTGTCAGACGAGGAGCGCCGTCACACAGCGGGAGCCTCCCTCCATGCCAGCATGGATTGCGGAGCGGCCCGGAGAAGAAAATGAAGAAGAAGAGAAGAAGAGAAGAAAAGAAGAAAAGAAGAAAAGAAGAAGAGAAGAAGAGAAGAGCGGGATCCTCCCCCCCATGCCATGGGTGCGGAGCGGCCCGAGGAGAAGAAGACAGAAGACGCCGCGGAGGAGATGCTGGACGAGAACGCCGGAGGAAGAACCAGAAGAACCAGAAGAGCCAGAAGAACCAGAAGATGAAGGAAGATAGAAGAAAGAAGCATTTAAATAAAGGAATTGTCAAAAACTGTCTCTTGTCATTTTTAACATTTTTGACACTTTTTTCGTGAAATGGTAGGGGTACTTATGTACCCCCTTACCATTTCACACAGGGGGGGGCCGGGATCTGGGGGTCACCTTGTTAAAGGGGGCTTCCAGATTCCGATAAGCCCCCCGCCCGCAGACCCCCACAACCACCGGCCAGGGTTGTGGGGATGAGGCCCTTGTCCTCATCAACATGGGGACAAGGTGTTTTGGGGGGCTACCCCAAAGCACCCTCCCAATGTTGAGGGCATGTGGCCTGGTACGGTTCAGGAGGGAGGGGGGGCCGCACTCTCGTCCCCCCCTCTTTTCCTGCGGCCTGCCAGGTTGCGTGCTCGGATAAGGGTCTGGTATGGATTTTTGGGGGGACCCCACGCCGTTTTTTTTTTTTTTTTTGGCGCGGGGTTCCCCTTAAAATCCATACCAGACCTGAAGGGTCTGGTATGGAATTTAGGGGGAACCCCACGTCATTTTTTTTTTTAAATTTTGGCCGGGGTTCCCCTTAATATCCATACCAGACCTGAAGGGCCTGGTATGGAATTTAGGGGGACCCCCACGTCATTTTTTTTTTTTAATTTTGGTTCGGGGTTCCCCTTTGGGGAATTCCCATGCCGTTTTTATCAATGAACTTCTATGTGTATTGTCGGCAATGCAATAGCCGCGGGTAGTTTTAAATGAGTTTTTTCCTTCAAAATGTCATTTTGCTGTCAGACTGTTCTAAACACAGGAAACATGCGCCCCTTTACAGGCACACTATAGACACCCCCCAGGTACGAAATTTAAAGGGATATTACACTTTTATTGTTTGACTTTAAGCATTATTAAAATCACTGCTCCTGAAAAAACGGCCGTTTTTAAAACTTTTTTTTGCATTGATCCATGTCCCCTGGGGCAGGACCCAGGTCCCCAAACACTTTTTATGACAATAACTTGCATATAAGCCTTGAAAATTAGCACTTTTGATTATTCATGTTCGTGTCCCATAGACTTTAACGGTGTTCGCATGTTCGAACGAACTTTTTTCCTGTTCGCATGTTCTGGTGCGAACCGAACAGGGGGGTGTTCGGCTCATCCCTAGCAGTGATTGGTTTTCGGGGTCCCGTACGCGGCTAGGCTCCCAAAAAGTCTCACACATGTGTTATCCCCATACTCAGGAGAAGCAGCAGAATGTATTTTGGGGTCTAATTTCACATATGCCCATGGCATTTTTGAGCAATATTTAATTTAGTGACAACTTTGTACAAAAAAAATAAATAAATTTTCCGGACACTTTTGGCAAAATATAAAATATTCCACGGACTGAACAAATGGACTCAGCAAATAACGTGGACTGTCTACTTTCCAAAATGGCGTCATTTGGGGGGGTTGTGCTATCTTGGCATTTTATGGCCTTCGAAACTGTGATAGGCAGTGAGGAGTGAAATCAAAAATGTACCCCCTTAGAAATCCTGAAGGCAATGCTTGGTTTTCAGGGTCATGTACGCGGCTAGGCTCCCAAAAAGTCTCACAAATGTGGTATCCCCATACTCAGGAGAAGCAGCAGAATGTATTTTGGGGTGTAATTCCACATATAACCATGGCACGTGTGAGTAATATATCATTTAGTGACAACTGTGTAATATTTTTTTTTTGTCATTTTTCAATCACTTGTGACAAACAAATAAAATCTTCAAAGGGCTCAACATGCCTCTCAGCAATTTCTTTGGGGTATCTACTTTCCAAAATGGGGTCATTTGGGGGGGGGGGGGGGGTTGTACTGCCCTGCCAGCTATAACTTTTGCGCAAACCAATAAATATTTGCATATTTTTTTTTAGACAGACATGTGGCTGAATACATTTTGGCCTAAATGTATGACTAAAATTAAAATTTAACAAAAAGTAGAAAATATCTTTTTTTTTTTCAAAATTTTTGGTCTCTTGCGTTTATATCGCAAAAAATAAAAAATCTCAGAGGCAATCAAATACCATCAAAAGAAAGCTCTATTTGTGGGAAAAAAAGACGTAAATTTTGTTTGGGTACAGCATTGCATGACCGCGCAATTACCAGTTAAAGCAGCGCAGTGCCAAATTGTAATAAGTGCTCTGGTCAGGAAGGGAGAACATGCACCCAATCTTTTGCTGGCTGGAATTCCGCCAGCAAAAGACCGATGGAGCATACACACGGTCACATTTTCCGACAAAAAGCTCTCATCGGAGTTTTGCTGGCGGAATTTCCAATCGTGTGTACGCGGCATTAGAGCCTCTGGCTCTAATCACATGCTTCAAAAAAAATCCCTCTTTGGAATCCATGCGTCCAGAGCCCTGCATGTAGATTAGGGGGTCAGACATATGGATGAAGGGGCAGCGTCCGTGTGCCCACTATGGACGGGCCACCACTGATGAAAAAAATGCTGTAGGTCCTGCACAATTTTAAAAAAGCAGCACACTGCAACACAAACAGCATAATGATGCATGCATTGCAGTGTTCTATAGGGCAGGTATGCTGCAGTGAACTTTAGACGCAAATGATATTGAATGGCAGTGAACCACAACACACATTTATAATGCATTGCTGGGTGTGTACAGTTGAATGCACTGCAAAATACAAACAAGAATTAAAGAATGCTCTGCAATAACCCTAAGGAAGAACACCACATATAAGTACATTACCTGTGTAAAGCACCTTGGCACGATATTACTCTGATGTAGGTCTAGGCGTGGTAGATTTAAACTAAATTAAGGTCTTTCATGCCTTTGATCATCTGATAGCATTGTTTAAATAGGATCACAAAGCAATGATACAATCTTTAAGCAGCTTACGTTTTATTTTTTGAATTGTGACTGATGTTGGATTATAATTTTACAATAATTAAAGTAGCTAAACTACATTTGGCTGATGCACTGTACTAGTTTATATAAGGAATTATTCTGTTGATATGCTTGCATATGTAATATCTTCTTGAGATGAGCCTTGTGCTGTGTCGAGTGTACTCTGTATTAATTTGACACATGCTCACATGCTGTTGTGCTTGTTTTGGTTAAGTTGGAATTTCTCAGGAAAGCAAATTTAAAATGATTGTAAAGCCTTCATTTTTATTCTGAAATAATAAACATGTTATACTCAGCTGTTCCATGCAATGGTATTGCACAGAGTGGCCCTGAACCTCCTCTTCTGGGGTCCCCAACCAGCACTCTCAGCTCCTCCTCTTCTTTGTGTGCCCCCATAGCAATCTGTGTGCTACAAGGGCAGAAATTCCCATAGACATATACACAATGGCTCAGCCCTGCCCTCTGAACCCTCCTCACAGGATTTTATTGACAGCAGCAAATTCCAATGGCTCCCACGGTTGCCTCTGTGTCCTGTGAGGAAAGAAACACAGATCAGCACTGCTCCCGATGAGTATAGCGCTGGATGGAGTGACTCGGGTAAGTAAGTATTGAGATGCCGGCCTTTACACGCACATGCACTGATGTTGGACAAGAAGGCCTGGTTCGCAGTCTTCGCTCTAATTCATCCCAAAGGTATTCTATCAGGTTGAGGTCAGAACTCTGTGCAGGCCAGTCAAGTTCCTCCACCCCAAACTCGCTCATCCATGTCTTTATGGACCTTGCTTTGTGCTCTGGTGTGCAATCATGTTGGAACAGGAAGGGGCCATCCCCAAACTCTTCCCACATAGTTGGGAGCATGAAATTGTCCAAAATGTCTTGGTATGCTGATACCTTAAGAGATCCCTTCACTGCAAGGGCCATTCTGACTGTGTAGATTTTGTCAATTGTTATACTGAATATTCTGAAATCTACTACTGGGCATAATAAAAAAAAAAATACAAAAACATGAAATATTTCCACATTTCCTTTTAAAAAAGATTTACGCAACTCCACTGAGACCCTTTAACAAATAGTAAAACTCTAGAGGGTGTCAGTCTGCATTATTAAGTTCAGCTTCTAAAATGAATGTGTTTATGGGGAGCCTACCACTTTTTACTAACTTGAAAAATGTCGGCAGTTCTAGGGTCATGGAATGTGCCTAATATCTAGACCAGGGGTCTCAAACTGGCGGCCCTCCAGCTGTTGCAAAACTACAAGTCCCATGGGGCATTGCAAGGCTGACAGTTACAAGCATGACTCCCAAAGGCAGAGGCATGATGAAACTTGTAGTTTCACAACAGTTAGAGGGCCGCCAGTTTGAGACCCCTGATCTAAACAAAAAGTCAGTATGAATCTGCAATAAGATGTCCAGTAATAATGATGCCATGTTTTATGTTGTGAAATTGTTACAAGAAGTCAGAATATGAACTTCCAATGTACAACAAACAGTGATTGAGACCCGGATGAGATAAAATAGATAGATGGACTGCATGACTAAGCGGAGGAACAGGTCAGAAAAGGGTTAAATGTGAGTTCTATGTAGAGGTCTTACCTGATTGGAGGTTGGAGGTCAAATGGGCAGGGTGAAGCCTCAAAGGTTGTTTGCATGAAGGATGCTGGGTATTCATTCCAGAGAAATTCCATCTGCCCTGGACTTGCAGTTCATTGGAGGTCAAGGGTAGCTGGGAGGTTATTTATAGTTACACTTTGTAAATAACTATACATGATAAAAAATAACTTGTCACAGCAGCTTGATGGGTCTTTGGGGGGGTCAGTTAATACTTGAATTGTAACAAAACTGTGGGGCCCATCTAGGGTATGGCGCTTCCACTTGGTTAATTATTGGTTGCTCTCGCAGGATCTTGATCCCCTGGGAGAAAAGTAGGTATGTTGCTTTGTAACATCTCTGAGCTGGTTGGGGCGCCACTGAGGACACGGGATATTATAGTTATAAAATTGTGCCTTTAACCACTTCAATACAGGGCACTTTTACCCCCTTCCTGCCCAGGCCAATTTTCAGCTTTCAGCACTGTCACACTTTAAATGACAATTGCACGGGCATGCGACACTGTACCCATATGCATTTTTATATTTTTTTTCCCCACAAATAGAGCTTTCTTTTGGTGGCATTTGATCACCACTGGCTTTTTTTATTTTTTGCACTACAAATACAAAAAACTGAAAATTTTGAAAAAAAAACTATTTCTTTGTTTCTGTTATAAAATTTTGTAAAAAAGTACGCTGTCTCCTTCACTGATGGGCACTGATGAGGCAGCACTGATGGGCATTGATGAGGTGGCACTGATGAGGCAGCACAGATGAGGTGGCACTGATGGGCACTGATGAGGAGGCACTAACATGCAGCACTGATAGGTGGCAGTGATATGCAGCACTGATGGGCACTGATATGTGGCACTGATGGGCAATACAAGATGACTGTGGCACTGATGGGCGGCAATGATGGGCACTGATGGGCGGCAATGATGGGCACTGATGGGTGGCACTAATGGGCAATGATGGGTGGCACTGATAGATAGCACTGATATGCAGCACTAATGAAGAGGCACTGACAGGCATTATTGATGGGCACTGAATGGCATTTCTGATGGGCACTGATTGGCATCCCTGATGGGCACTGATTGGAATCACATGTGAGTACAGGTTGACACTGATTGGCATTACTGGCAAGCACTGGTGGGCAGCACTGGTGGGGCACTGATGGGCATCACTGATGGGTCTGCACTGATAATCATTGCGCTGATTATCAGCGCAGACCCCCCTGTCAGGAAAGCCACTGATCGGTTCTCCTCTACCCGTGCCTTGTCAGCGCGAAAGGAGGAAAGTCGATAAAGGGCACTTCCTGGTTACCATGTGATCAGCTGTGATTAGACACAGCTGATCACGTGGTAAAGAGCCTACGTCATAGGCTCTTTACCTAGATCGGAGATGCAGTGTGTAGGACTGACACACCACACCACTGATCGCCGCACTGCATGCCCCCGAGTGGCTTATCCTGCTGGACATCATATGACGCCTAGTCAGAATAACTGATCCCCGCTGCGGCCATCATTCTGCTATAGGCCGGGTGGGATGTGGTTAAGGGCACCCAAAGACCCTGTCCTGGTTGTACTGCCAAAATGACCTTTAATATAAATAAATGAATGTATTATTTTATATTCATAAATATATAATTTATAAATTATATTATTTATTATCTTTAATTAACTTATATGTTCTGTTGAATCATACATAAGTGACTCTAGGGGTACCTTTAAAGTCCCAAAACCTCCATTACCTTCCCTTTACTTTAATATAAATAATGTCAGGAACTGCAATATAATCAGAATACAAATTTCCAATCTAATAATATGCCCCCGTTAGAAAAAACAGTCCATCCAACAAAGTCAAATGGCCAAACTGCATATTATGGCTATGGGAAAATAGGCCAACTGTCCTTTTTTTGTCACATGATGCATTTGTCTTTCTGTACTGTCACAATATCATCACAGTATCACTCACAGTATAGTTTCCCTTTAATTGTAATATTGTGAGTTATCATGGGACTTGAGACAAAGTCTTAATATGATGCTATTTATTTTGTAAATATTTCCAAGTTTAGTCATACTGTAGACGCATGACCGACACTTATCCACTTTCACATGACATTTGTTCGCTGAGAAATTCAAATGAGACAATTTTATCTGTACAGATAGTAATTACAGCTGTTTATGTAATGCAAACAGTTTCTTCCAGTTCTTATCCCTTTTAGGCTGGGTTCACATATGAGCATGCAGCGGCTCACAGCAGTGGTCCGGTGGGTCCTCGTTCACCATTTCAGGTCCAATTTCAGCCCGAATATTTAGCTGAATTCAGACCTGAAACAGACCAAAAGATGCACAGTGTTCCTGTGCAAATTGCATCGGAGCCACTGCGGAGATATGTAAACCAGCTCTATAGAGAGCCGGTCACAATCTCCTGCTATTATGAATTGGATGTGGGGAAACCGCATCCAATTCGCACTAGTGTGAACCCAGCCTTAAGATCAAGTGATATAATGTGCTGTATCTTACTAACCAATGAAAGAGAATTTTGGATACTAAATATATGAAATGCAGATGCTTTGTGGTTGTGATTCTGAAATAATCAGGTTATACCCATTGCAGAAGTGCCCCAGGACTTTTTTTTCAATCTGAGCCAGAAGATAATGACAGTATATTGTTTTACATGTTCACATATGTTTTTGAACTGTTTCACCTTTTTTTTGTGGATTGACTCAATTTCTTTGGTTGCATAAAACTAACCTGGGAGCTATTTTGCTATCATTCAAGAAATTGATAAAAGGCTAAGCCCAACTTTTACATAAACTGTCCTATTTATGACATTTAAAAAAGTATTGTTAAATGCTAATTTTATACCTGTAAGCCTTTTGTATCACCCATGAAGCCTCGTTGAAATTCTCCCAATGCTTACATTCCTATGTCCTAGTTTATTTAACGGACATGGCAGTCATTGGGTGCTCACCCCCACCATCGCAGGAGCAAGCGTTATTCCTCACTCAAAAAAATTTACATGCGCAGTACATTCTCTCCCATCACAGCAAAGACTCTCCAGGCATTCATTCTCACCAGGATTCTCATAAGGCGATAGCCTCTTTCCATCTCATACTCTTGGCTACAATAAAATGGTCACCAAGCCTCCTTCTTTGAGGACAACTGAGGAGATGATCACTTTAGTTGTCATCAAAGAAGAAGGCTCAGCAGCTATTTTGTTGTAGCCCATGTCCTGGAAATAAGTAGGAATATTTGGACCAGGCTTCATGGATGCCAAAAAAAGGCCAATAGGTATGGCATTTGCATTAAACAATATTTTTACACAGTTTATCTTAAACTATTGGGGCCCGTTGTCTGCATGGACCAGTTTAAAGCGGAGTTCCACCCAAAAATGGAACTTACGCTTTTCGGAATCGTCCCCCCCTCCGGTGTCACATTTGGCACCTTTCAGGGGGAGGGGAGAGCAGATACCTGTATAATCCAGGTATTTGCTCCCACTTCCGGGAATAGATATTCGCGGGTACCCGCGGATATCTATGCCATATCCAGCGCCTCCTCCGTCCCGCCCGCTACCTTCTGGGAGACACACAGGTCCCAGAAGACAGCAGGGACCTATGGGATTGCGCAGCGCGACTCGTGCATGCGCAGTAGGGAACCAGGCTGTGAAGCCGCTAGCCTTCACTTCCTGATCCCCTTACTGAAGATGGCGGCGCCGCCACCCGAGAGCTGAGGGATAGATCGGCTTCGAGTGCCGACATCGCGGGCGCCCTGGACAGGTAAGTGTTTTAATATTTTAAAAGTCAGCAGCTGCAGTATTTGTAGCTGCTGACTTAAAAAAAAAAATTGTCAGGAACTCCGCTTTAATGTAAGTGGTAAGCTTTTAACAATGCCCAGTATGTTCTATAACACACAAATTTACAGGATTTTATAATGCTATTAAAATTTATATTTCCAGGTTGGATTTAAGGATAGTAAAAAGAGGGTGTTTGCAGTTGGTTCTGACCTATACCAATCATCTACTAAATGATGGCTAAGTCACATGTGGATTTTCTGCAATATTTGAGCTGCAGCCACCTATGTGACCTATGACCCCCTCCTGCCAGGAGAGTGATTTGACAGCTGCCTCAACAATACAGGCCCTAGATGCTATTCTGCATCCAGAACCCATGTAAATCTAGATATGTATATACTGTATTTTTGTGTGTGATGCATATAAATACTGTATGTATTATGTATGTGTAATTTTATATCATGCTTTGCAGTTCTGCACAATGACTGTGCTTTGCTTATGGTCTCTCTTAGTGCAAATCTGTAGGTTAGGTCTGACCTGGCTAAAAACAAAAAACTAAGGGTGCTTTCACACTGCTCCATTAGAATAATGCTTTAAAAAGGCATATGCATTTTGAATGTGTTTCCTGTGCATTTCCTGTGTGTTTGGGTGGCTGACTCCCAGCATGCACCTGTGAAACATGGACATGTGCATCAAAAAATGCACCAAAAACGCAGCCGCGGTTCATTTTTTATGCATTCAAGGGGGGGCTGCGATTTTGGTGCGGTATTGAAAAACGCACCAAAGATGCAGCATGCAGAACCTTTCAAAATGCACTGCACTGGCAGCACAGTGGTGTGAAGAGTCCCATGGGATTTAAAGGGAAATAGTTTTATTGTGTTTTCTTGCATTTTCAGCAAAGTAAAAATGCAACAAAAATCCATCAGTGTGACAGCAAACCTTATTTTAATAATCAAGAAAGTCTGATATTATTTATTTATTTATGTTTCTTTTTTTTTAATAATTTTTTTTAATTGTTATTAGGTAAAAAAAATCATACATGATATGTACAGTATATATCTATATATCTATCTATATCTATAGATAGATATAGATATATCTATATATATAGATATAGATATATCTATATCTATATATATATAATATATATATAGATACTGTATATATCTATATCTATATATATAGATATAGATATATATCTATATCTATATATATCTATATCTATCTATCTATATATATATATATATAGATAGATAGATATATAGATATATATATATATATATATATATATATATATATATATATATATATATATATATATATATATATATATATATATCTATCTATCTATCTATATATATATATATATATATATATATACATATATATCGATAGATATATATATATATAGATATATATATCAGGAATAATACCTTGTTGTATTTCTCTTTGTCTTTTACAAGGTAACCATAACAAAAAGAGAGGATAGGTGAGAGCAGCAGCTGCTAATTCTATAGAAAGTAAATAATCTTTATGGGCCAGTTATCTGGTTCAGTCCTAATGCAGTTCTATTTTTAACACCCTGTTATAAATTTTCCAACTAAATGTCTTTCCTAATTTTGGGATAACATGCCCTCCATCTGTAAATTTGCTTTCTAGCATACACTATTGCCATTACACACTGACCTGGTTTATTAAGCACGTGTTTTGAATTTATAATAACATATTCTCTTTATTATACAAGAACTGCCCCTTACCATATTAAGTTCAAACACAGAGCTCAGTTCATTACATAATTTGAATGCCTTCTTATTATAATTACTACACTTAATGTACATACGTTATACTACAAATTTGGAGTGCTGCCATATTATTCTGAATCGGTTTGTAAATCATTGTATTTAATATATTTACATATGTTTAGCTTCAAAGATTGCAATATTTATTCTTTCCGTGCTAACTGTTTAATTGTGTGGGATAATTAAAGTGTATGTATAGTACTAATGACATGATGAAAGCTGGCAAATGTTACAATATGCAGGAGCTCTTACGAGTAGGCCCTCATAGTCCTCTTGTATTGAATTGTAACTGCATTGCACAAACTGTTGGGACTATATAATTCTTGCATTATAATAATAATAATAATAGTAATAATAACAATAATCCCACTTGAGGTTTGTTAAGAAATATTATATTGAATAGACCAATTAACATGCTATTCCAGTGACTCTTCCCTATTTCAATATGCAAGAACAGGATCAGAAAGAGCAAAATTAGCTATTAGGACCTTTACAACAGCCAAAACCATATAAATATGGGCTAATGAATGCCCTCTGTTAAAAAAAAAAAAAATTTAGGAGAAATTTATATGTACAGCCAAAACCATATAAATATGGGCTAATGAATGCCCTCTATAAAAAAAAAATATATATAGGAGAAACATATATATATATATATATATATATATATATATATATATATATATAGAAAAACTCATGGAACGATGCTTGATGCCAAAATAAGTGTCCTTTACTGAAAAGTTAATCCATAAAATATTGCAAAATACAAGCAAGCCACTGTACAGTTCCGAGTGCCACTCGCTCTTCGTCAGGCTTTTCAGGCTGTGTGTCACACAGCCTGAAAAGCCTGACGAAGAGCGAGTGGCGCTCGGAACTGTACAGTGGCTTGCTTGTATTTTGCAATATTTTATGGATTAACTTTTCAGTAAAGGCACTTATTTTGGCATCAAGCATCGTTCCATGAGTTTTTCTATTATTTATGGTGGAAGTTTGGGAGTCCACCTTGACGGTGCTTTGATCTAACAAAGTTATCAAGACAAGAGGGTAACCCACCTGATGTTCATTTATATATATATATATATATTTATATATTTATTTATATATTTATTTTTTGTGAGTGTTTATTAAAGAGGACTTTCACCCTAAAGGACATGGCTGTTACCCTACCTCCTACCTCTCTCACAATTAGACATTTCAGTTATTTGTACTGAAAAGCAGCACTTTCACATTTCTCGCCTAGGAGGGAATTAGGTTTCCTTCTCCCCACCCCCTGCACGTGTGCAAATATGCTGCAGGGGTTTGAGTCCTGAGTGAGCCCTGCTGGTTTCCCCACTCATCTGCTCACGGACAGGGTTTGCCACACATGAGCAAAGACAGCTATTGGGGAAACCCAAAATCTTACCTGTCTTTGAGCATGCAAAGAAAATTACTTGTACATTCACAGATGCACTGACGGCTCTTCCAGGACCCGAAAGCTGGGTAGAGCTCTTTTGCACATCTACACATTTGCAATGATGACATTGATAGAGGGGGCGGAGCCTGTACAGAGCGGGACTGAAGTTCCACTTTAAACACTCCTTATGTTCAGTTCCTAACACATTCTTCCATCTAAATACTCTGCTTTAATTCTTTTTCACCTCTCTGGAAAATTCATATTGTGCCGTGTCTTGGTGAGAGAGTTCCATGCAGAGCACCCCTTTTCTTGATGTACACTATACTGGTAGTGACTATAAGGAGAGGATTAATCACTTTTTTCACTAGAGAGAGGGGTATCAAAGGTGTGTGTTTGTGTTTTACAGTTCCTATACAGTTTTACATGAGTAGTAATATAATTTATTCCTGTACATTAGGTAATATAGAAAAAGAGGATTCAATCTTAGAAATATAAACTCTTCAGGCAGTCTATGAAATACCCAAAGAATAAGTATAGGAAAGTATTATTTATCTTTCAATGTTTCTTACTTTCTCTTTTTCCTTAAAAGCATAGTGGTGTGTGTTAACCAACCTTACGATCATGGCCGTTGCTGCACTAGGCACCTGAAAGTTAGCTATTCGGAGTGCTGCCTTTTATTCATTTAGAGTGTATTATTCCTGTGTCTTTCATGAGGGATCTATGGTTTTAGCACCCTTAATTATGTAATTAACTATTTATGCACTGATTTGAATGTGCATTAGCTTACTTTATTGCTAAAGGCCCTCACCGCTGGTTAGCAATAATTGTTTCTAGTTTGATGTAGAGAACAACATGAAGGGTTGAAAGAGGCCATCTAAATCAGATTTAAAAAACTATCCCTAAACAGGTGTGGGGGCCTTTGATACCATTTGTTACCAACATAAAACAGTGTTGTACCATCTCTCCCCCAGTGATTTCACAACAATTCACATGTTCAGTCATATAATTTGAATGATTAACTACTGTTCCGGCCTTATTAGCTCTAGGGTGACTGCATATGTAATGAACAGGATAGCTTCATAAATTTTCACACCCCCATTATGTTCACCAGTTAAAATCTGCTTTGATCAATGCCATGGTGATTGTCTTACAGTGCAACTGAATTCAAACATTGAAAATGTATAATATAATTTTTGGAACATCTAGTTAATTGTGTCTAAGTAGCACCTTGAAAAATGTACCTTTTGTCTTGAAATCCTCCTAAAGGTTTGTAGTGCACTTCCTGGCATGTGAGGGTGCCTAGGCGCCCCCGTGCTACAGCAATGCTTGGACAGCAAGTTTGAACTTAAAGTAAATTGGCAGGTATAATGAGTGTTAAACTAACAAGAGTGGGACCAGGTCTGTATTTAAAGTGGAAGTTTAGTCAAAACCAAACTCTAATGCCGCGTACACACGATCGGACTTTCCGACAACAAAACCGTGGATTTATTTCCGACGGATGTTGGCTCAAACTTGTCTTGCATACACACGTTCACACAAATGTTGTCGGAAATTCCGATTTCCAAGAAGGCGCTGATGTACAACATGTACGACGGCACTATAAAAGGGAAGTTCAATACCAAGTGCACCACCTTTTGGGCTCCTTCTGCTAATCTCGTGTTTATCTCGTGTTAGTAGACTTTGGTGAGAGACGTTCGTTACTGCTGTTCAGTTTGTGTTTGTGGGTTCGTATCTATTTTTCAGTGCATGTAGTCAGTTCTATCTGTTTTTCAGTGCGTTCTATTACAGTGCGCTTCTGTTTTTCAGTGTGTTCTATTATAGTTCACTTCTGTTTTTCAGTGCGTTCTATCATAGTTCACTTCTGTTTTTCAGTGCGTTCTATTATAGTTCGCATCTGTTTTTCATTGCGTTCTATTATAGTTCGCTTCTGTTTTTCAGTGCGTTCTTGTCTGCTTGTTTCTGATTTTCAGCTCGCTCTTCTCAGGCCTTTCTGATTTTCAGTGCGTTCTGTTAGTTCGTTCTGACCAGCCGACCGTCTGTTGGCTTTGCTGTCCCCCTATATTACCAGACGGGACACCTGCATGCGGCAAGCCATCACTCCAGAACAAAGGCTAGTCGCGACTTTGCGGTACTTGGCGATGGGGAGAAGTCTGCAGGACATCAAGTTCTCGACAGGCATCTCCCTCCAGGCTCTGGGGATCATTATTCCAGAGACCTGTTCTGCCATTATACAGGTCCTGCAGAAGGACTATATTAAGGTAAGTTTTATCCTTTAACATCACATTCTATATATTTAATGTTTGCTAATGTATTGTATTTCTTTCATCATTCCCTAATTACCATGATTGTAATATGCTGTGAATGTCCTCTTTGTCCTCATGCATACTGGAATTTTTTAAAGATCCTTTTTTGTCCTTCATGCATATTTGCCTTCACTAACCTCCCTAGCATGCTATCCTGGCCCGTACACACCTAGCCTAGTCACTTAATGTATTTTATCAACTCTATTGTACTGCTTACCCTAAACACCCCCTAAAATGTGTACAAATGTTATTGTTGTCCTTAAATTCAGGCAGAGTGCAAGAGGGTTTTTTTGGGGGGTCCAAACTCATTTGGAACTCTCCCTTACTCCCAACCGCTAAGTCAACCGATACCAATACTCTATCTGCTGACTTTGAAAAACCCATGCACACTATACCTACCTCTTTTGTGGTCATATTTATGGATGAAATCAGCATGTAGTGCAAGGGCCTGCCTGAACACTTTCACATGGTACTGTTTAAAGTTTTGTTCTCCTATTATCTTGATAGGTAATTGCAGAATGTAAAAATGTGCTCCAATTTGTACAGTGTGTATTCATATTTTTGTATTATGACACTTCTTACCTGTCCAGCGGGCTGCCAATAGTGTAAGTAAGGAGGGGCTGGCCAAAGTAACACACATTATGTATGCATTCAGCTCTCAATGAAGTGGAGAGGGTTACCTGTCCAAAACATCCCCCCCCTCAAATTTTTTACAATGGGCCATCAGAGGGGGTGAGGAATCTAATAAGCGGACCTTATACTTTGTCTTTAAATACTCCCTAAAATAAATGTTATACTGATGTTGGCAAAGAATGTTTGTGTCTAATCTGCTTGCAATGTTATGTGCAAAAGTACTATTTTTTTTTTCTTGTTAGACTCCACAGTTTCCTTCAAATCCACAGGAATGGCAGACTGTGGCATCTCACTTTGCCTAGCGGTGGGACTTTCCCAACTGCGGAGGGGTAATCGATGGGAAACACGTCCACATCATCCCACCCCCAACTCGGTGTCATACTATTATAATTACAAGGGGTTTAATAGTATTGTGATGTTGGCGGTGGTGTCGGCAACATAAAAGTTTTTTTATGTGGATGTGGGGAAGAATGGCCGGATGTCATATGATGAAGTCATCGCCCAGATGGAGTTTTACAGATGGCTCCAGAATGGTGGCTTGGGCTTGCCACCTGCGGAAGACAACGTGGCTGGTCTTCCGTTCGTGTTCGTTGCCTTCCACCCAGGAAGAAGATGTGGATGAGCCCAGCTTGAGTCAGGTATAGCATTGTTCAACATATTTCTCAAAATTGTGTGTGATTGATGAACAATAAACTAAAACTATGTCCCATTTTCATACACAGGAAAGTCTCAGCCAGGAGGAGGCCGTGGAAAGTGGCAGCCAGGAGGTGGCAGGGCTAAGTGGCAGCGAGGAGATGGCTGGGCCCAGTAGCCTGACCAAATCGCAGGTTCCTCCCTTTCCCCTCCCCTGCCTCCCAACAAAAAAGCCCAGGAAAGTGAGGAACGTGGAGGAGTCAGTGCTTGGTTTGATTCGGCAGGCTACTGCGGTCCTCACAACAACCCCCAATGTTAAAGAGGCCTTTGCCTGTATGACTGCCAATAAGATGCAGGAAATGTAGGTGGGCCAACGGCTCATCAGTGAGCAGCTCATATTTCAGGTCCTAAATAAGGGGGTGAGGGGCGAACGCACAAAAAAAGTCACGTATGTGAGTTGGGCCATACTCCTCCTCCACCTCCTGACACAACACCAACACCACAGCCACAGCCTGGAAGCAAGCATGGAAGGAAGAAAAGAGTGTGATGGCCTGGGTTCAGTCTGGTCTGACAAAAGACGCTGGCTCTTGTATGACCACAGCCTAGGGACATATATGTCATCTGCTGCTGTTGCTGATCTCTCAAAGTCCTGGACAGGATTGTGCTCCCTAATAAATTGGCTCCTCAGACTACCAATTTTGCCTGTCAAATAGTTGATGTCTGCCCTGGGGTACAAAGGCTTCGCCAATTTAAACAGTTTATCCAGCGTTGCCTTCCTCTTTATTTTGTTATGACCCCTAATACATTTCTATTTTGTTTTTAAAAATACTTGGCTATGTGTTTTACTTCAAAAAGGACAGTTTGTTTGTGAGTAGGCAAGTACATTTCAAAAATACAATGTCAAATTAACAAGGGACACCAACACCAACCAACCTCCTTGAGGTTAAAAAATACAAGATAATAATGGTGTTGTGGTAACTTGACACACAAAACGAGAAAAGATATTATGGAGATCACTAGAAAAAAAAAACATTAAAAAAAAAAATCAGGAAATCTTGTTAAAAAAAAGTAGATCACTATAAAAAAATATTCTAAACATCATTCTGGAGATCTGGCGTAAACAACTTCATTATTCTAGCATTATAAAGTAGAAGAAAATGAGCTGCCTTAAAAGATTTAAAAATTTGCAGCATGATGAATGTGCTATCTCCATTACGAACGCTAGTTTTACCAGACCGAGCACTTCCGTCTCATACTTGATTCAGAGCATGCGTGGAATTTTGTGTCGGAATTGTCTACACACGCTCGGAATTTACGACAACGGATTTTGTTGTCAGAAAATTTGAGATCCAGCTCTCAAACATTTGCTGTCGGAAATTCCGACAGCAAATGTCCGATGAAGCCTACACACGGTCAGAATTTCCGACAACAAGCTCACATCGAACATTTGTTGTCGGAAATTCCGACCGTGTGTACGCGGCATAAACCTACTCTCTGCCACATTCTAAGCCTAATCTATCCAGCCCTGTAAAGAAAAAATTGCTATAATTACCTGCTCTGCAGCCATTCCGGTCCTGTCCCAAGTTGAGCTGTCAGCGGCGCCTTCAGTGTGTGGGAGTGTGCAGTAGAGAAACCATAGTAAGTCTATGGGTGACATCACTTCCCAGTCATTGTCAGTTCTCTCCTGCACAAAGCAGATGGACACTGGACCAGAGTGGCTGCAGAACAGGTTAGTATAGCATTTTTTTTTCTTTACAGGGCTTGATAGATTAGGCTTAGAATGTAGCATTGAGTAGGTTTAGCGTTAGTTGGATTTTGACTTTACTTCCACTTTAAGTATCAGGCTCCCCTAGGCATGTCTGAATGTAGATGCTCTTTTGAAAAGCTCCACCCCTTGTGTAATGTGATTATTTTATGACATATTATTATTATATTTTATTATTTTGTGATTAAAAGCTGAATGTTAGATAACACTTTTAAATGCAGCATGCCATCTGCTAAACAGCAAATATAGCTTTAGGCAGGGGTACTTTGGACCCTTTTTTGTTCTTTTATTGATACGTTTTGTTAGGCCCTGGATGTGTGAGTTCACATAATTCCCAACTCTATCTTTATATTTTAAAAAATGCCCTGCAAGATTTAAAACAAAAGCAGGTTTGGTTGCAATACTCACTTTTTGACACTGTCCCCTGCAGACTAGACTATCTGTGATCTGGTTCACCTTAATGTTGAACAACGCCCTACATCATACAACACATTTGTTATGTCAAAGCATCAAGGATCAACCCAGGGGGTGCATTATTAAACCAATTTGGACTCACAGGGGAATGCTGCAGAGAATGGTGCCAAGTCATTTTTTGGTGCCGTGTTCTGCAACATTTAATATCCGACCCATCCATAACTGAAGATAGAAGAGGAGGACCAATAAAATCCCACAAGTGGGCTAAAAATATTGAGATATTGAAAAAAAGGTCATAGATATATTTTTTAACATAAAAGGTGCATGGCGTGCTTCAAGAGGGTGCAAATCTAGAGGGGAGCACATTATGAAGTTAAGCTATAATCATTTGCAGAGCACACCTATGTGCATAAGTAAACATTTATAGTCAGTACTGAATGAAAAGATATATGTCTAGGTGTCTTCCATGTGCAAAAAATTATACCAGCCAGAAAAAGCTCATGTGATTATCTTTCAAAATGGTCAGTCTATATAGTTTATCATGTTATGGAACAAAAGCACTTTAGATCTCCTGGAGACTTCAGCTCTATTATGGAGTCTCGTTTCTCCTGTTGCATTTAAAACAAGCGAAAAATCCAATAAGATGAATAATACTTTCTCATAATCACTACACTAGGTGGGTTGATATAGGATCTCAATTGACAAAATATTGCAAGTGGAGTCTTTAGGAAATATAAAAGAATGGTAATTGATTTACCATCAAAGTGCTAAAAATATTACATAGAGCTAGACTAAACTTTTAATGGTTTAATAAAGCAACCTGTGAGGTCCAGAAAAACTGCCCACATTTTTCAATAGTGTTTTGAAGAACTGTTTCCCAAATAGAATTCTTAGAGACTTATTTTTATTCTATTGTTAATGTCAAACTAAAGGATGCAATATCTTCTTGGCATCTTGTAGAAACCCATTACAGAAGTTACATTCCAAACCACGTAGCTGTTGCATGAAACCCCTGTCTTTGAGGCAAAGGGACCACCTTAAGTGAGCTTTGCTCAGTAATCTATCCAGAATCATTTGGGTCTGCACAGTAACACAATATACTATGAAATGTCAAATAAAATAACAAAACAGAACACAACACTATTTACTACATGACATGGCCATTCTTAGTAATGCTGCAGATGCTGATTTACAAGGTTATCATATATCAGCGATTGACCAAAATATACTTGATACTGTGCATTTAACCACAACTGAAGAAAAAGAAAGGTTACTGTCTACTGTGTACAAAGAACTCCATCCAACAATATTGTCAGCCAGAGCCTGGAAACACTTCTAGGTAAGATGTATATAATGATTCACTGTCAGCCTGAGAAGATAATAATTTGTATTTGTAGTTTAAGCTCCCATCTGCAAGACATTTATTGTAAAGTAAAAACATAATTCTGGCTTAAAACAGCCCAGGTGCCAGCTTCTTCTTGCACAGTTTGGATTTATGTTGGGTTTGTTCTTTTTTTTTTTTAACAAATGATCGAAGTTACAAGCAACTTGTCAATATCCTAGAGTTGGGCTTCCTATAGTTTCAGCTGGGCAAACTCAAAAACATTCAGAGGTTTTGCTACTGGACTTCAATAAAGACACGTACAGTATTTGCTTCTTCAGGTTTCAGATTCAGTAGCCGAATTTTCCTTTCATTCCCATAAAGAATACAGCAAAGATTACATATTAGAAAATACTTAGTTATTAAGACACTTTGTGAATTGTAATAATGCACAGAAACATTTGCTAAACAGCTGGAAATCCATCTTTTTTAAGAGACCAAAATTGTAGCGTTAATGTCCCTACAAAAGGAATGGTTCTTGGCAAGCTGAATCATATATTAGTTTCCTATATTGCTTCAGTGAAGGACCAACATTTCACTTACACCCAACTATTATGGACATCACAAAGCAAAAAATATAGCGTTACTTCCTACAAAATATTTCAAGACACTATTGTAATGGTTCTATAGGTGGGGTTGGAGGCATAAACTCAGCACAACAATTTGTCAAGAGTCATGGCTTCCTGATGGAATTTCTGCCATTCTTGCCAGATCCTATCTCCTAAACTCCATTTGTTCTATTGCCATGCTATAACTTGGTTTTATAACTCTATTTCAAGCCACCAACTGTTATAAACCCATGTAGAGTGTAATTATGGAGCCAACTCATGATGTATTGAAGCTTAATGGAATAAAAAAAAGAAAGAGCAATGCTGAAAAAGTCCCCTATTCCAATTTCTATAGTTATTAAGTATTTGTGCCCTGATAGTGTCAAGCAGGGTATGGATTATACCACAAGGCTTTGCAAAAAAGATCTATGTGATTACTCCATATGCAATGTTTACTGATCTAACATACAGCTTCATACGATGATCATACAGGGGGTTTGAGATGGTTGAACTTTGTTGTTCTAAACACAACCTGGGTTTAAATGGTTTTGGAAGACCATAATAACATATACTGACAATCATTATAGGTAATGTAACATCTTCATCAATATAATTCTCTCTATTTACTGTTTTTTTCCAAGATAAGAAAACACAGACACACATTACTGGAAAAACATCTCTAATGGAGAGATATAATAACCTGCAGGCTGGTCAACTAACTGATTCTCAACCAGAACCGAAATATTGATTTGGCTCAGTTAACCTTGAACACCATTTTAAAGCTTTGCCCAGTCTTTATTTAATCCATTTCTAAACCCAATAAAAACTAAAGACTTAGTGCTGGCTTGGATTACTGTATTATATTATTGTGCTAAAACTACTAAAGGTTTATCAATATCTTTAAACTAAATAAGTTAAAAATAAAAATAAACTTTATTTTTTATTTTTCCATTTCTTCTAAGCTCGATTGGCTGTTCAATGGTCTGTCAGACAACTAACTTGTTTTCTTAAAACACTGTGACTCCCATCCAAATCTAAAATTTCCATCAGCCCTTAAAAAAAAAATAGCAGTATGCTTTCCTTTTTAGACACGAAATATATCATTTTCAGAAATCTATTTCAGTCAATGTATTTGTTATCGTATATTTGTACTCCACTTTGCCAGCAAATCTTCCCGGCAACTCTGAGTTGTAAAGGGGATTTTTCAGTGTTAAGATTGGCTTACAAAACTTAGCAATTTGAAGTAGCGGTTACAATGGTCTGCCTTTTGAAATACTTCATTGGCCACACAAGATTTGCTGTTAAATGTTTCCATCTAATTTATGCTTTAACTCCATCATAACTTTATTGAAGTCACTGACATTTTTATTAGGTGCCTATGGACACTTTAAGGTCCAACTCAATCCATAACTAGGTTTGAGCAGTCACTTACAGATTTACTAATTAGCTGGATTCCTATATCTCTAAAGACTCTGAAGAAAATTTCTCCAAATCGTAATTCCTAGTTCTGCATCCCAGCTGCAGCAAAGCCAAATAATATATTTTAATTCCCTTGCTGGATTTGCTTTTCTGTACAATAAATTAATACATATGGATTACAGCTATAAGAATTTGACAGCATCATAATGCCTCTTGGAGGATGGGTTTACTAATAAAGTCTCCAAGTCATACATAAAAAGCTGAAAAGGAGATTAAACCCAAACACATCCATTCAAAGCTGACATGTTAAATTTGGGTTGACCTGGCCCTTAAAGAGACATCCTCACCTTGCTCATTCAGGTCAAAGTCATGGTGTCTTTGCAAAGATCCCCTCTGAACCTATGATACTCACTTTGCCAGCACTTCCATGCCACACCTTCCTCTATTGCAGCTGGTGCCAGAATTCCATGTGTCGGCTGGTTTTGATGCTACAGGAAGCTGTGACTCAATCGATCACGTAATAGTGCTCAACCAATTGCTAGACTCAGGTGCTGTCACATGGGAGAACCTCACATGCTGCCACATACCTGAGAGCAATGAGTATTGTTAATTGCTGGATGTAATGGAGAAAGGGGTGGCCAGGGAGCATTGTTAAGGTGATTATTAGTTGGGCAAGAGGTGACACAGGAGAAAATTAACTAAAAAAGGAGCACTCAGAATCTGGTGCAGCTGTGCATGGTAGCCAATCAGCTTCTAACTTCAGCTTGTTCAATTAAGCTTTGACAATAAAACCTGGAAGCTGGGTTTCTGTGCAGAGCTGCACCAGATTTTGCACGCTCCAGTTTTGTTAAAGCTCCCCCAGTGTCTCTTTAAAGCAGAATTACACTCAGGTGTCAATATAATGCTTTGTTAACAGCTTTGGGGTTAGCACTTCTGAACATTTTTTTATAATGTGTGTACCTTCCATTTCAGCAACCACTCAAAAGTAAAAAAAAATCCCAATATCGGAAATAAAAAAAAGACCAAATGTTTCTCTTCACCTTCTATTCATACTTTAGAAAAAATATATGACTTGAGTTAGGCTTAAAGTTTTAAACATTCTACAAAATACAATTACTTAATTTAAAAAAGGCCCCCTCTAGTGTTTAAAAATCTTCCTGCAATTGGGTTGGGAGGCTGTTCAACAAATGCAGAATTTCCAGGGGTAAAACAGTACAGTAATAAGTAGTGGTTGCTCCAGTGAATAGCTTTATTCTGTATGGACTCATGTGATTGTTAAAGCTGAACAGAGCAGTACAAACAGAATGTAATTTATTATGTACATCTCTGTATTGTACTTGTCTTTCAGTATTATATGCATTACAAAACGGTGGCTTTGTAAACATGTAAACTGAAATTGCTCTTTAACAGTCACCATTTTAGTGTTACAAATTCATGTTCAGTGGAAACAAGCAGCATGATAAATATCCTGGGTCTCCTGGCAGAACTAACTAAAAGATACAGCTATCCAGAAACAGGAAAACATGAAAAAACAGGTCCAGATATCCAAAAACAGAAACACAAAGTAAGTGAACTTTACTCTTTTAAAGCTCATACCAAGAGGTATAAGTGATAGTCACAAAAAAATCTGAGAACTAGCAGTATTATTTTCCTTCGTCTTAGCAAAGTATCGTAGCTGAAAATAGGAAATATACTTTTTTTGGTTGAAATATATTTTAGTACAAGCTTTTACAAGTCATCCATTTTTCTAGTCCTGGAGTCAGACTTTAAAAACAACAATTTACTGACATTATACTATAGGCCCATGTGCAATGGAAGCAGTGTCAGATTCCACTGCTGCCACTAGAATGTAATAATTGTGCTCACCCAACACAAATATTTTCCAGCTTGTGTTACGAAAAATCTAAGCACCACTAGCATACAGGATTAAAGAATCAGTTTCAGGGCCGGTTCACACTGCTGCGTGGTGCAAGATCGCATGTGATTTGCACTGCATTGCAGTGCAAATCACATGCGATGTCTATGCGATGCAAATTCAGCCATACAGATATATATTCAGCCATACACCCCCCACTCCAAATAGGCAGAGTAATGAAGGAACATGCAGAGCTGTAATCTGAATAAACAAGCTCTCTGCTTATCTACCGCTAAGCACCCCCCCCCCCCCCCTACATAAATTTTCAGCTGCTGTTATCTTGTGTGTCTGAGTACTTGTCAGAAGTGACTCTGGTCATAACAGAGCAGCAGAAAAACAGCACTCAGAGCTTTGGAGAGAGATAAGTAAACACTGCATATACATGTGTGTATCCTATACCTACTGATAATGGGAAAAGATGCTGATGCAGGATCAACTGTACTCACTGTAACAATATCAGAAGAGCTTCCTAGGATACTACAAGTGAGTGCCTTGTTAAAAAAAATAGCATCTAAGGATTGTGTATACCTTATTAAATAAACATGTGTGCCTTGAACTGGCATATAAAGTTTATTAGAAAAACAAGGCAAGACATGTTAAAGGCACTTAAATACATGGCCTCACTCAGTAATTCCTGCCAAAGGACCATAATAATAAGATAAGTGCAGTAACTTGGAGCCACCAACCAGATCTTAGTTTATAGCAGTCTTACCAGTGAAAGATAACATATGATTGATTACTGTGTGCTTTTTTACTATGTCCACTGTTTTGTGCATTCAAAATGAATACAGCAATATTTAAAGGAAACCTATAACCAGGGCTGTCTTTAAGGCAGGGCAAAAAGGGGCAGCTGCCCTGGGCTCTGTCGTTGTGGGGCCCAAAGCAGCTGCCTCATACTTGCCAACTATCCCAGTTTAAATTCCCTCGTCCCTGGAAGTTTTAGTCCAGTGCTGTGTCCTGATATCTCAGTGTGAAGTGCTGCTACTAATGCTACCCAGCTCTGCCCTATTACAGATGACTCACCTGCATACCCTGTGTTTACATGTAAATAACCGGCATTGATATGTAAATAGCGGCTGCATTAATATGTGAATAGTCGCGGATCGGCAGCATTCATATGTAAATCGAGGCGGCATTCATATGTATATCATGCCCTCCTGAGGGGAAATAAAGGGGTGTGCTTGAAAGTCCTGCCTGCAACTGTGGTCATTCAGCCTAACATCAGCCTGTTCTGCAAAGGTAAGCAAATGGGTGGTGGTGGTGGGGGGGATAGTGTGGGGTGTGCAGAGGTTGGCAGAGAAGGAATTACAGTTTGGGGTGCACAGATGAGCAAGGAGGGGATGTATAGAGGTAAGGAAGGTATGGGCAAAGATGAGCAGAGGAGGCAGGTAGAGGTAAAGGAGTGGAGGTTTGGAGTGGAGAGGATGGGGGAGGATTGGGGTGCAGAGGTTAGCAGGGGTTTTAGGGTGCAAAGGTGTACTGACAGGGTGGATAAAGATGTAGGTTGCATGTAGGGCAGCCCAATTATTTCAATGGGCTGCTTGGTGCACTAGAAATGTGGAAGAAAGTCCCTAATGCTTTTTCAAAATCATACAGTTGCACAGCACATGTCAGCAGATGCGTGAGGGTTTCATTAACAATTAATGACACTGCTGTGTATCTGCTAAAGGACAGCACATTTCTGTGGTTTCAGGAAAGCGATTTTGCATGCATTCCCGACACACACAAATGTGATAGCAGGCTAAATGTCTGTTACATTGGTCAGTGTAAATCATCTCATTACGTTGGGGCTTGGTGTAGAATCCTTTCATTCACACTAGTAGCCAGTGTGAAGGTCCCCTTTACATTAATGGTCAGTGTAAATCCCTCTTTACATTGGTGGTTACTGTGAATGCTCGGATTAGTGGTCAGTGTAAATCCCCTTTACATTGGTGGTCAGTGTAAATCTTCTCATTACATCGGGGCTTGGGGTACAATCCTTTTAATCACACTAGTGGCCAGTGTGAAGGTCCCCCTCCTTACATTCCTTACATTGGTGGTTACATGTATATGCTTCTATTACACTGGTGGTCAGTGTAAACCCCTATTACATTGGTGGCCAGTGTTGAAACTCTTTATATTGGTAGTCAGTAAAAAAAAAAAAAATCAGCATTGCCATTGATCACACCCTCCCCTCCCCCCAGCACTGCCACTGATCCCAGGAGTTCTAGGATCCCTAGGAGTTTTCTGTCTATTGATGGGTCCCCTCACCACCCCAGTCCATGGTGTGCAAGCAGGTGGAGAGCGAAATTGCATTGAAGGGTGGGGGGGGCAAGAAAATGTTTGCCCAGGGTCCAATCAATATTAAAGACGGCCCTGCCTATAACAAAAGAAAGACAGAAGCTTGCAGTGCTAAATGCCTTCTGAAAATGCAAGTGACCTGGCTATTTCTAACTTCAACACTTTCTGAGCCACTAACCAGAAACAAGAATACAGCAAGTAAAGTCAGTGTGAAGTCAGAACTCCTAATCTGCATAGCTGTCCCAGATCCCTGACCCAGAAGAATCATAGCCAATCAGAGGCATAACTAGAAACCTCAGTGTCACCACTGCAACCTGTGTCCCCAGTGCAGCCTGTGTCACCAATGCAGCCTGTGTCACCAGTGCAACCTGTGTCCCCAGTGCAGCCTGTGTCACCAGTGCAGCCTGTGTCACCAGTGCAACCTGTGTCCCCAGTGCAGCCTGTGTCAACAGTGCAGCCTGTGTCACCAGTGCAACCTGTGTCCTCAGTGCACCCTGTGTCACCAGGGCAGCCTGTGTCACCAGTGCAATCTGTGTCCCCAGTGCAGCCTGTGTCACCAGTGCAACCTGTGTCCCCAGTGCAGCCTGTGTCACCAATGCAGCCTGTGTCACCAGTGCAACCTGTGTCCCCAGTGCAGCCTGTGTCACCAGTGCAGCCTGTGTCACCAGTGCAACCTGTGTCCCCAATGCAACCTGTGTCACCAGTGCAGCCTCATAGTTGCCAACATGCTAAAAAAAAAATTGGGGGACACTTTTTTGGCTGTAGACGGAGTCTTATTATAATTGGGGGGGCATGCGTTTGTAGGCGTGGCATGGGGGGAAGTAAAAATACGTCACGGCGAAAAAATGAGCATGGTTTACGCAAAATAGTGGGCGTGTCTTAAATGGGCGTGTCTCAAAGGGGTGTGGTTAGAGTCTGAGATAAATGAGGGATGGAGAGGGAAAGGGGGGGGAGGGATGGAGGGACAGCAGCCCCAGATCCTACACAACAATGGAAATATGTGTATTCTAGAAAGTTTAACAATCAGCAGATAAAGATACTCCAAACACCTGGTGTTAGCACTTCAATCATCCCGGCACCATGGTTGTTATGGTGTCAGGATGATTGAAGTGCATTATTTCTATTATGACATCGTAATATAGAATGAAACCATTCAACTCACCATAATGCCGAATCAGTGGGATCCCTGAGCGTGTCACCTGCCACGTTGCCTGCCACCAGTTGTCCGTCCTTGCATCAGGTGCCCCCAGTGGAGCCCTACTTACATCAGATCTCCCCAGCGGAGGCCCTCCTTACATCAGGTGTCCCCAGCGAAGCCCCCCTTACATCAGATGTCCCCAGCGGAGCCCCCTTACATCAGATGTCCCCAGCGGTGCCCCCCTTACATCAGATGTCCCCAGCGGTGCCCCCCTTACATTAGATGTCCCCAGCGGTGCCCCCCTTACATCAAATGTCCCCAGCGGAGCCCCCCTTACATCAGATGTCCCCAGCGGAGCCCCCCTCTCATCAGATGTCCCCAGCCGCCACCTGGTTAATCAGAGCGCCGGGGAACATAACAGCTTTCATTTCAATAGCTGTGTGTTCCCCTCCGCGTGCCCTCATATACAGCCCCTCCCCCTTGTCCAGGGAACTTTGATAGACAGATCACCTGTCCCAGGATTGGGGATTACTTGAGGGGGGTGGCTGCGGTGGTACTTGAGGGGGGTAGCAGTGTTATTACTTGGGGGGGTCGCTGCGGTGGTACTTGAGGGGGGTGGCTGCGGTGGTACTTGGGGGGGTTGTAGCGGTGGTACTTGAGGGGGGGTGGCTGCAATGCTATTTAAGGGGGGTTGTAATAGTGGTACTTGAGGGGGGATGGTTGCCGTGGTACTCGAGGGGGGGTGGCAGCGGGGGTACTCGAGGGAGGTTGCTGCAGTGGTACTTGAGGGAGGTAGCTGCGGTAGTATTTAAGGGAGGTTGTAATGGTGGTACTTGAGGGGGGGTGGCTGCAGTGGTATTTAAGGGGGGTTGTAACGCTGGTACTTGAGGGGGGGGTGGTAGCGGTGGTACTCGAGGGAGGTTGCTGCAGTGGTACTTGAGGGGGGTGGCTGCGGTGGTGTTTAAGGGGGGTTGTAACGGTTGTACTTGGGGGGGTGGTGGTGGTACTGGAGGGGGGTGGCAGCAGTGGCAGTGCCATCCTCTGCCACCACCACCTCTGGTTCTTACTGATCCCATCCCCCCACCACTGATCTCATCCCTATTCCCCCCATCATCACCTCTGTTGTAGTGGTGATGGGGGGATAGATAGGGATGAGATCTGTGGTGGTGGTGGGGGGATGGGATCAGTAAGAGGCAGAGCAATGCCGCAGAAGTGGTGGAGTTTGGGAATCGGATCGATTGCAGTGCAAAATGGTGACTTATCGCCAATCAATCGATCAATTCCCCCTCAGAATTGATCCTTCACCAAGTTCACCATGCCTCCTCCAGGAATGCCTTGCCTCACGTGGGTAGACTGTAGATACTCCACGTAGTTGCAGAGGGGAGAGCTCCTCCCCCGCCTTCACTGAATTGGTCTGCTGACTTTTTTTCATTGACCGCCCCGCCTCCCTACATTCTCTCTGTCTCTAGAGAGGCGGGGCGGTCCACACAAACAGTCTCTCAGCGCTGCGCTGCCTCTGCCTTTTCGCTCGTCTCTCCCCTCAGGCTCAGCGGGCGAAAGCCCCCCTCCCCGCGGCATGGACCTGACAGTCCGACACACACTGGACAGTTAGGTGGGCCCCTCACGCGGCGGGCGGTCGGTGGGCCTCCTGCAGTGGCGGAGAACTACAGGGCCCAGTCACACTTGCGACTGTTGCGACCCTGATAATTCCGCCACTAAAGCCAATGGAAAACCATGAATGCCAGGCAACTAGCTTTTTTTTTTTTTTTTTTTTTAACAAAAAGCAATGGCATCCTCCAGGATCTCTGTAGAGGTTTTCAGCTGTGTGTATTCTGAATCCTGATACTCTGTTTCGATTTCTCCTTACAAGCAATGAAATGCATTCACCCATCCCTATTCAGACTGATTAAAACATGTTTCTTTTGTGCATTGTGACCTATATTATGTTTAATGACTGAATTAAGACAGAGTCTTATTCGGAACAGCATTATTTTGGACAAATATTTTGGCAGTCCCGATTGGGTGTGCCTGCATCAGGGTGAGGTTGATATTTGATCCAAAAAAATATAACAACACGTGAGACATGTAGGATTCCCATCCATTTAGTATATAGTTCCCATTTCTCTAAAAAAAAGGCACATAATAGAATTTACAGTACAGTATTAACCCTGTACCTTCAAAACAGATCATATTTGCAGAAAACTTATATGTTGAATTACATAAATTTACATAAAGTTATATAAAGTTACAGCACTGAAAAAAAAAAAAACACATGTCAATCAAGTGCAACCAAAAGACAAAACGAAATCAAATTAAAAACTTGCATCTTCAGAACCCTAAACCTACAGGTGATCCGTAGAATACTTCCTAGATCAACAATTTACATATACTTCATTCATCTTCTATATTGACTTTCAGATTTCTGACAAACACATTCTCAATGGGAATTGGCTTCCAACAAAAAATATTTAATCAAGAGGCTTTTTTATTTCAGAACTTTGTTTATATGACAAACAAGGTGATAGACCAGTGAAAGGCAGGAAGAAAGAAGGGCAGAATTTAACTTGTATGCCTCCACAATCCATTTTAATAGAGAAACTTTTCTGACCACACATCCTTGCGGTCAACATGCAGGAGAGTTCTTAGGCTGTCCATAGACCTACAATAGATGCAAAATATGCATTTGGGGTCCAACTGACCCCAGGTACCAATACCAGGCAGTAGTTCCATAAACAGATAAGTAAAATGAAACTTTTATTAAAGCGGTAGTAAACCGCCAAATAAATAAAAAGCAAAGGCCCCCCTACAGGTTTAAGTCATAATGTACTGGCATGCACCACTTACTAGATGACTGGGCCCTCAAGCACAGTGTTGTCACCCAGTCTTCCTTCTGGGTTCATGGGCTTCGGCTGTAGGAGTGGCCGGGGCCACTATGACGTCACTCTCAGCTCTGGCACAGTATGCTGTCCCTTCAGAGCACATGGGCTGGTGACGTCACCAGCTGCATGTTGTGTGCACATCTCCTAAACAATGCAAGTTTAGGAGATATTCACTGTACCTACAGGTAAGCCTTATTATAGACTTACCTGTAGGTACAAGTTAAAAAGTGGAGTTTAATTCCACTTTAACTGCTTGCCGACCGCCGGCCGTCAATTGACGGCCAGGTGGCGCAGCTCTCGTGGCGGGCGGGCGTCATATGACGTCCTCGCTTTCCCAGGCCACCAGGCGGCGATCGCGCGCGCGCTGTGTCACTAGGCACCCGGTGCGCATGCCCGGCGGCCGCGATGTCCGCCGGGCACGCGCGATTACCGGTAACACAGCAGGACCGTGGATCTGTGTGTGTAAACACACAGATCCACGGTCCTGTCAGAGGAGAGGAGAGCGATGGTGTGTTCCCAGTACAGAGGAACACCGATCGGTCTCCTCCCCTAGTGAGTCCCCACCCCCTACAGTTAGAATCACTCCCTAGCAACACAGTTAACCCCTCGATCACCACCTAGTGTTAACCCCTTCCCTGCCTGTCACATTTATACAGTAATCAATGCATTTTTATAGCACGGATCACTGTATAAATGTGAATGGTCCCAAATATGTGTCAAAAGTGTCCGATGTGTCCGCCGCAATATCGCAGTCACGATAAAAATCGTAGATCGCCGCCATTACTAGTAAAAAAATTAAAAAAAATAAAAATGTTATAAATCTATTCCCTATTTTGTAGACGCTATAACTTTTGCGCAAACCAATCTATATACGCTTATTGCGATTTTTTTTTACCAAAAATATGTACAAGAATACATATCGGCCTAAACTTAGAAAAAATTTGTTTTAAAGAAAAAAAAATTGGATATTTATTATCGCAAAAGGTAAAAATTATTGTGTTTTTTTTTCAAACTTGTCACTCTTCTTTTGTTTATAGCGCAAAAAATAAAAACCGCAGAGGTGATCAAATACCACTAAAAGAAAGATCTATTTGTGGGGAAAAAATGATAACAATTTCATTTGGGTACAGTGTTGTATGACCGCGCAATTGTCATTCAGAGTGCGACAGCGCTGAAAGCTGAAAAATGGCTTGGGCAGGAAGGGGGCGAAAATGCACTGTATTGAGGTGGTTAAAGACATTGTACATTAGGATGAAAAACATTAACCACTTCAGCCCCGGAAGGATTTACCCCCTTCCTGACCAAGCCCTTTTTTGCGATATGTCACTGCGTCGTTTTAACTGACAATTGCGTGGTCGTGCGACGTTGTACCCGAACAAAATTGGCGTCCTTTTTTTCCCACAAATAGAGCTTTCTTTTGGTGGTATTTGATCACCTCTGCGGGCTTATTTTTTGCGCTATAAACAAAAAAAGGGACAATTTTGAAAAAAAAGCAATATATAAATATAAATATCTCCCAAAAATATAAAAAAACAAATTTGTTCCTCAGTTTAGGCCAATATATATTCTTCTACATATTTTTGGTAAAAAATTGCAATAAGCGTATATTGATTGGTTTGCGCAAAAGTTATCACGTCTACAAAATAGGGGATAGATTTATGGAATTTTTATTATTAATTTTTTTTATTAGTAATGGCGGCGATCTACAGTTTTTATCATGACTGCAACATTGCGGCGGACAGATCAGACTCTTTTGACACTACTTTGGGACCATTGACATTTATACAGCGATCAGTGCTATAAAAATGCACTGATTACTGTGTAAATGTCACTGGCAGGGAAGGGGTTAAACACTAGGAGGCGATCAAGGGGTTAAGTGTGTTTCCTCAGTGTGTTCTAACTTTAGGGGAGATGGACTCACTAGAACATGACAGAGATCACTGCTCCCGATCACTGGGACCAGTAGATTCCTGTCATGTTGCTAGGCAGAACAGGAAAATGGCTTGTTTACATAGGCATCTCCCCATTCTGCCTCTCCGTGCCACGATCGCAGGCCACCGTCGGACATCTAGTCCGCGGGGCACACTCCTGAGGCCGATGACGGAGTGACATATGGGTACATGGCTTTGCACACCCATGCCATTCGGCAAGAGCCAGTCTGCAAGTGGTTAATGTGCAATGGACCGGTACTCATTTTAGATAAACAAGAGTAACTATGGCAGAATTAATTTAGCCACAAATGTACAGATTTCAGCGTCATTAGGACTTCACCAAAGTAGAAATTCACACCTTTGTTCATTGAGTTGACAACTCTGCTTTCGTTTTGAAGTTCAGTATTGTAATGAGCATAGCACAACTAAACCAGCAATATCAATTCTATATCTTTTTTTACACCAAGATTTTGGTAAGGTCTGCTTACTTAACTTTGTTGCTATAATAAACCAAAATGGTAGTCATGTATGACATCACTAACTCATCGTTCAGGGTTCTGAGTATACAGACAGTACTATCATGTGCTCTACCAATCCCAGTGGCCTACACATATGCAACCTTTCCTTTAAACATTGTATTTCAGTAATTAGAAGCAGGAGTGAGCAGAAATGGCTATCACACTCCTGATATGCTTCTCTGAGGAAGGATGGAGGGCACTGTCATGAGTGGAAATATGCTGCTTCTAAAGAGTCAATTATGCTAAAGATATTAGGATTTTTAACCTCCCTGTAAAATCATTTTCTTGGAGTACATCACAAGGCACACAGGACTTCATATTTATGACTATGCTGCCACTTTGCGGTGAAAAGACAATTACCAAAAAGAGCAGAAACCCTGCCCATACCAGCTTGACTAAGCCTAGGTTTTGAGGCAGGCAATGGGGAACAGACAAGAGGGGATAGATCTCTGTGTCCCGCAATATACTACTAGAAAAGGAAGGATTTTACAGGCAAACCAAAAATGCTCTAATTGTACACAATAAGGACTTAATATGCATGACTACTTAGGATGTCTTGAAGTAATGAACATGAGGGGTGGGCAATGCAGCAACAAGGTCTACCTTACCACAAATCCACCCGCAAGACCTTCCGCCCAAAAGTAACATCCTCAGAGGCATGAACATCTACCAGGTAGAACTTAGTAAATGCTTGAGTAGAAGATTAGGTGGCAACCCTGGTGCTCCCCACACCATACTGTCTGGAATGAACCATAAGCCTCACACCAAGTGAAAAAGGCTTTGCATTTACGGTGATAAACTTTCCTGGAGGTCGACTATTCCCTATTCTTGGGACTTGAGCTTCAACAGCAATGTCATCAAAGCCAATGACTATATAATAGGATGGAAGATCGGACTCTGCGGTCTCAAATCTGTCCAATCTGGAGATGAACAAAACTCATCTACCAAGAGATCTATGCCTCCTTGATGGCTGATGTATGCTTCAGCTATGGCATTGTCTGTCTGCACCCTGACAGGGAGAGTTCAAACAGAGAGATCAGTGTTGAAAAGCCAGCCAAATAGCCTGAAGTTCTAAGATGTTGATCAGCAACTTCTGCTCCTCTTAATGACTGCTTTGCCTAAACCAAGAGGTTTTCTGGAACACCTTCCCAAACCAACAGACTGGCATCTATCATCAAGACCTTAATTTCGATGGAAGTAAGGACTTGTGTGGATATCCACCAATCCTGACCAATCTGGTCTTAGTACTCAGATGCGTTGACAGATCCAAGGACTCTTGGCAATTGCTCCATATTGATAGCTAATTGAGCTTAAAGGTTCCGGAGTGAAACTAAGTATAGGTGATTGCATCAAAGGTGGCTACTACCTTTCCCAGCATATTAATGCAGCCCTGAATTTGGGGGAATTTACATTAGGGATTCCAGCTGGGATCAAAGAGAGAGACATTTTCCCTGCGGGATCAGTACCTTCACCTAAGCCGTATCGAGGACTAAGCCATAGTACTCCAGACATTGAGTTGGAATCAAGGCTGAATTAGCTGGTACCCCAAAAAAGGGGAACTCGGTCTTCAACAACCCCAGAATCAGAGAGAACACCTTGGTAAATACCCTGGGAGTCATAGACAGGACTAGAGGTAGACATGTGCATTTCGTTTCGGTCTGAATACAAATTCGGAAGAATTTTCGGTTATTCGGAGATTCAGAAGTATTAAATAGTAACGAATTTCATTGAAATCCATAAAATTTTGTTTCATTTATTCATTTTCTAACAAATTCTGACTTATCAGAAAGTTTAGAATTCATTGTGAAGAAATAGCTGGTTGTTAAGCAGCAGGCCGGGAAGCCGGCCGCTCGCGTCCTAAACCACTAAGAGTCATCATCTGTCAGCGGGCTTCCCCACTGACAGATCAATCTAAAGATAAAGAATGCTGTCATTGTATGGCAATAGAAAAATGTAAAAAAGAGTGGCATAGGGTGTCCCCCCCAGTGCATACCAGGCCCTTCGGGTCTGGTGTGAATTTTAAGGGGAACCCACTCCTTAAAAAAAAAACAAAGAAAACAGAGTGGGGTCCTCCCCAAAATCCATACCAGACCCTTATTGAAGCATGCAGCCTGGTAGGTCAGGAAAGGGGGGGTGAGCAAGTGCCCCCCTCCTGAACCATACCAGGCCACATGCCCTCAACATAGGGGTGTGAGTGCTTTGGGCCTGGGGGGCTCTGCTCCCCCCACCCCACAGCACCTTGTCCTCATGTTAATGGGGACAAGGGCCTCTTCCCGACAGTCCTGGCCTGTGTTTAATGGGGTCTGCGGGTGGAGGGCTTATCAGAATCTGAAAGCCCCCTTTAACAAGGGGCCCTCCCCTAAGTGAATGGGTATTGGGTACATCGTGTGTCAAAAAGTAAGAAACACAAGAAACAGTTTTTGACCAGTCCTTTATTAAGATAAAAAATAAAAATAAATATTGTCCCTTGATGTCCATCACAACGCCTGCCGACCCGAAAAATAGCAATAAATTACAAAAATGCTTTGTCTCCTAAGCGGCTACCTGGCGACTGCTCTGTCTTCGGTTTTGAGAGCTTTTATATAGGCAAGGGGCGGGGCCAACTGGTTACATCGCCCGGTGGCACCCCCCCTTCTGACGTCACATGACGTCAGAAGGGGGCGGTGCCAACGGGTGATGTAACCGGGTGGGCCTGCTCCTTGCCTAAATAAGAACTGTCAAAGCCGAAGACAGGGCATACGGCAGATAGCCTCTTAGGAGGTGGAGCGTTTTTTGCCATTATTCGATTTTTAGGGTCAGCAGGCATCATGATCGACATCAAGGGACACTTTTTTTTTTTAATAAAGGACTTGTCAAGAACTGTTTCCTGTGGTTTTTCATTTTTGACACTTTTTTTGGTGACTGGGTCAATGTACCCGATACTCATTCACATGGGGGATCTGGGGCTTCCATATACTGATAATCTCCCGCCCGCAGACCCCGACAACCACAGCCCCTGGTTTTTGGGAAGAGGCCCTTGTCTCCATCAACATGGGGACATGCGCCCCCACCCCAAAGCACCCACCCCCCATATTGAGGGCATGTGGCCTGGTATAGTTTAGGAGGGGGGTGGCTGCTCGCCCCCCCCTTTCCTGACCTGTCAGGCTGCATGCTCAGAAAAGGGTCTGGTATGGATTTAGGGGGGACCCCACGCCAAGTTTTTTTTACATTTTGCATGGCGTTCCCCTGAAAACCCATTCCAGATCCGGGGCCATTTTTTCAAACATTTTTCTATTGCCGGGCAATGCTGGCATTCTTTATCATTACATTCATCTGTCAGTGGGAAATCCTGCTGACAGATGATTACTCGTGGTTGTTAAGGATGCGGGTGGCCAGCTTCCCGGCACGCTGCTTAACAACCAGCTATTTCTTCACACAGAATTCAAATGGTCGATTGTTTTACGACCGATTGTAATTCTAATCATTTTGAAAAGTTGGAATTCGTTGGCAAATTTATAAATGAAACAAATTTTAACGTAAACAAAACAAAATTTAGTAAAAATGAAACGAAGCGTAATGAATTCCGAAACCAACCTAAACAAACTGCATAACGAAATAAAGTTAGTAACATAATGAATCTATCCAAAACGAAACTAAACACATTTCTCCAATCTGCACATGTCTAACAAGGGGTAATGCTGCAAAAGTAAAGCAATAACCAACTGGGTGGATTTCATCTTGAATTTGTGAACTTTCAGAAACTTGTTGAGACCCCTGAGGTCCAGAATAGGCCTGGATGTCTCCATTTGGCTTGGGAACCATGAACAGGTTGGAATAGAAGTTGTGATACTTCTGCCTCTTCAGTATGGGTGCGATGACCCGCAAAAATACCCTTGAGATCATAAAGTGTGTGTGTTTGTGTGTGTTTATTTGGGGAAGGGGGTGAGGTGGAGTGGTAGAAAGCAGTGAAACTCTAGCTTGTACTCTTTGGACACCATCATGCAGCAGAGTCCTCTATGACTTCCTGGGTCCAAGCAGCTATGAAGACCTTAATTCACCCCCCTACATGCATAAGTGGAGTGTCCCCCTTTACTGTGAGGAGGATTTGCCTCGGGAACAAATATACAAATGCTATACAAATGCACTGATTCATGTGTAAATGACACTGGCAGTGAAGGGGGTTAACCATTAGGGGGCAGTGTAAGGGTTAAGTATGTCCTGGGGAGTGTTTCTAATTGTGGAGGGGCGTGGCTACGTGTGACACATCACTGATCTCTGCTCCTGATCACAGGGAGCAGAGATCAGTGACACTCTCACTAGGCAGAACGGGGAGATGCTTGTTTACATATCCACGGGACCCACGACCCGACTCACGGAGCTCCCGGCCAGCGCACGTGTGCTGCCCCGGACGCACACGCAATGGCATGGCGGCAAATTTAAAGGGACGTACAGGTACGCCCATTCACCCAGCCGTGCCATTCTGCTGACGTACATCGGTGTGCGCCGGTCAGGAATCGGTTAAAACTGCAAACAATACGTATATGGTAATAACTGGATAAAGTGACAATAGCGCAATGAAGTGCTATTCACGTGAATTAGACTGACATGATTAAATCACAACTTCCATACAATGATGATAACCGTAAATGATAACTGAATGAAGTGACAGTAGTGCAAAAAAGTGCTATTCACGTGAATCAAACTGACATGATTAAATCTCAACTTTCATACAAAGATGTTACCATACCATAAATATATAAAGTGACAAATAGTAGAATAAAGTGCTATAGTGTGTGAATGTGATGCACTGACAATATATCTCATAAGTCAGTGCAAATTAATTAAACCATAAAGTCCATAACGGATTATAAAGTTGATTCTTATTGTGGTGTTCCAAACCTGTTGATGTGTTTACACACTGGTGCTCCCCCCTAGGTAATTAACGCTCACCTCAGAGCGTGTGACCTCATATTTAAGTTCAGTCAAAACACGCATGTGAACCACCTCTGGGTTCTGTGAATGCTGTAGGATCCTGGGCTGCACAATAATGTTGTCTCCCTATACATGTAGGAAAACAAAAAAGGCTGGATCGTGTGATACCGTTTTAGCATAACAAATTTCATTAAACACAAGCCCCAGGTACTCACATGGAACTGGTGCTTCAGTGAACCAATCTATAGAAGGCAATCAAGTGAGATCGTCTGTCTCTCCACCTTGAGCCAGACCAGCTGTCTCAAGAATATTATTACCATATACCTATTGTTTACAGTTTTAAGAAATCGCTGCATTTCATAATATATACAATGCCTTTACCCACAGTCTCCTTCTGGAAGAAGTCATCCAAGGATAAGCCATAGATGCCCACTAAAGGACAGCCTCTTGCTTCTTCCAGAGAAATCCTGCTGATCAACACTTGAGCCATAGTATCCTTCCTATTTGAACAGGTGTGGTGCCCACCCAGAAAGCTACTGTATGCAATCTTCCAAGGCATCTTCTGAGAATTTAACAAATCAAAAATCCACACCACAAAACAAAAAAATAAAAACTATAAAATAATTATATAAATCAGTGCATACCAAGCTGCAGCTACCCTTAGACACAGTGTATAAGTGTTAATATATATATATATGCCACAATATAGCTGCACAACTATAATGTGGCATATATTATAACATACGGTGTCTTGAAAAAGTATTCATGTTACAACAAATATATAAATGTATTTTATTGGGATTTTAAGTGATAGACCAACACAAAGCAGCACATAATTGTGAAGTGGAAGGAAAATGATAAATGGTTGTAAAATAAATTTCAATTTGTTTTACAAATAAATATCTGAAAAGTGTGGCATGCATTTGTATTCAACCCCCCCCCCCAATACTTTGTAGAACCACCTTTCATTGCAATTACAGCTGCAAGTCTTTTTGGCTATGTCTCTACCAGCTATGTCTCTACTCATTCTTCCTTGCAAAATAGCTCAAGCTCTGTCAGATTGGATGGAGAACATCTGTGAACAGCAATTTTCAAGTCTTGCCACAGATTCTCAATTGGATTTAGGTCTGGACTTTGACTCGGCCATTCTAACACATGAATACACTTTGATCTAAACTATTCCATTGTAGATCTGACTGTATGTTTAGGGTGATTGTCCTGCTGGAAGGTGAACCTCTGCCCCAGTCTCAAGTATTTTGAAGACTCTAAAGCCACATATACATGAGCGGAAAGTCCGATAGAAAAAGTCAGATGGAAGTTTTTCATCGTCTATGCCGATCGTGCGTATGCCTCATCGGACTTTTTTTTCCGAAAATTCTGACGGACCTAGAAATGAAACATGTTCTAAATATTTCCGACGGAACCAAAACCGCTCGTCTGTATGCTGTTCCGACGGACCAAAAATGACGCATGCTCTGAAGCAAGTACGAGATGGAAGCTATTGGCTACTGGCTATTGAACTTCCTTTTTCTAGTCCCATCGTATGTGTTGTATGTCACCTCGTTCTGGACAGTCGGACTTTGGTGTGACCGTGTGTATGCAAGACCGCTTGAGTGGAATTCCGTTGGAGTTCCGTCAGAGAAACCTTCAGAGTTTATTCCGACGGCAAAACCGGTCGTGTGTACGCGGCATAACAGGTTTGCTTCTAAGATTGCCCTGTATTTGGCTCCATCCATCTTCCCATCAACTCTGACCAGCTTCCCTGTCCCTGCTGAAGAAAAGCATCCCCATAACATAATACTGCCACTACCATTTTTAACCGTGGGGATGGTGTCTTCAGGGTGATGTGCAGTGTTAGTTTTCCGCCACATGTAGCACTTTGCTTTTAGGCCAAAAAGTAACATTTTAGTCTCATCTGAGCACCTTCTTCCACATGTTTGCTGTATCCCCCACATGGCTTCTCGCAAACTGCAAGCAGGACTTCTTATGACTTTCTTTCAACAATGGCTTTCTTTTTGCCACTCTTCCATAAAGGTCAGATTTTTGGAGTGCATGACTAAGGCCCCTTTCACACGATCAGACTGTTCAGGTCCGCCTGTCGGTTTTGACGGCGGACCTGAACGGGCGCTCCATGTTAGCCTATGGAGCGACGGATGTCAGCGGAGACATGTCCGCTGACATCCGACCCGGTCCGATCCACTAAAAGCAGACGAATGGCCCTACGTCCGGGTCCGGCGCTAGCGGATCGGATCGTGTGAGATCTGATGAAAACGGACATGCTGTCCATTTCCATCCGATCCCTCCATAGGCGGCAGCGGCACCTGACAAGCCCTTCCCTGCTCAGTGAGCAGAGAGGGACCTGTCATCCACTGGCTCAGCGGAGATCAAGGACTGATCTCCCGCTGAGCCGGCGGACCGAGGCGGACTCCGTGGACGCGGAGTCCGCCTCGTGTGAAAGGGGTCTAATAGTTGTCCTGTGGACAGATTCTCCCACCTGAGCTGTGGATCTCTGCTTCTCTGATTAATGCTCTCCTTGCCGGGCCTGTCAGTTTAAATGGACAGCCATGTCTTGGTAGGTTTGCAGTTTTGCCATACTCTTTCCATTTTCAGATGATGCATTGAACAGTGCTCCTTGAGATGTTCAAAACTTGGGATATTTTTTTATAACCTAATCCTGTTTTAAATGTCTCCACAGCTTTATCCCTGACCTGTCTGGTGTGTTCCTTGGCCCTCATGATGCTGTTTGTTCAGTAAGGTTCTCTAAAAAACCTCTGAGGGCTTAAGAGAACAGCTGAGTTTAAACTGAGATTAAATTACACACTCTATTTACTTTACAACCCAGGTGTGGTTCAATTGCAGTTTTTGCCATACACGAGAGTGGGAGGCAATACAATCTGGTGAGTGCGCTCTTCAGAGGGAGTGGTGTCACTAACACGGTGGTGTGGTGGAAGATTAGAAAATTAAGAATACAAGAAGATTGGAAAACATTTGTTCTTGGAATGTTGTGCTTTATATTTTATTTTGTCCTGACCATTCACATTTCATGGACTTTAGCATCATTATATAGATATTATTTCAGTTGTCACTGGGTGTTTTATACAATTTTGTGCATTGTTTATTTCCATCTATAATTATAGAGTCATTGGTTTAATACTATCTGGCTCATAGTTATATGTCACATTTATTAGCGCTACTATCTCTTCCTATCTGCACATCAGTGGTATAGGTTGTGATTTTGGACATTTTCACACTCTATTTACTAATAAGATGATTTCTGAAGGCAATTGGTTTCACTAGATTTAAGTTAGGGATATCACAGTAAAGGGGGCTAAATACTAATGCACGCCACACTTTTCAGATATATTTTGTAAAAAGTTTTGAAAACCATTTATCATTTTCTTTCCACTTCACAATTATGTGCCACTTTGTATTGGTCTATTATATAAAGTCCCAGTAAAATACATTTACGTTTTTGGTTGTAACATCACAATATGTGGAAACATTCATGGGGTATGAATACTTTTTCAAGGCACTGTATATCTACCTAGAAATACAAGGCACTCAGAAAATCTTCTAGAAACTGCCATGACAGGTTCCTCCAGGTCTGATTTTCTGAAAGAGAGCATACGCTTCCCCCAGACGTTAAAGTGGATGTGAACCCACATCATGAAATTTGAGCTGGGCACATATGTCTGCAGTGTTTTGTTATCTCTCTCTCCAAAGCACTATGTCCCGTAGCTGTCTCCTGCTCCGTAGCTCTGTTATCAGTCTGATAACTTCTCTCATGTTCTCTGAGACGAGAGATAGAAGTGTGTGTCGGGGGAGGTTGCTTTAAATAGATTAGCAGTCAGCTTGCCGTCTAAGAGCAAAACTGTGCACATTTCTTTCTTCCTTTCTTCCAATCAGCTTTATTGGCTGTTTGCCAATAATCCACTCCCAGTGCTAACTAGGAAGAGCAAAACTTTAACAGGACATGTACTTATCTAAATGATATATACAGATGAAGACAGCAGATATACACGTAAAATTTATATAGGGAGATTTGTTTCATCTCTGTGTATCATCTGAGGCTGTTCACTTCACTGGGTATATGTGAGGGTTTGCATCCACTTTAAGGGCTTGGCAAACTCCCACCACAGCCAGAGAAGTATGCTTTAAAGAGGGCCTCTATCCTGTTATCCCTAGTGTCTTCAAAGATTGTAACTTTAACCACTGGGACTGTCAGGGAAATGGCTGCATCAATGGCCCATTTCTTTTAGAATTCCTTCTTAATAAGGTACTGTTGAGCAAGAAAAAATTTTTTCCCGGTGAGCCCAATCGATATACATCACTTCCTGCAAATGAAAGTGCATTGGAAAGGACTCATGCCGTGTACACACGGGCGGACTTTTCGACCGGACTGGTCCGACGGGACGAATCCGTCGGACAATCTGACCATGTGTGGGCTTCATCAGACCTGCAGCTGACTTTTTCGGGAGAAAATCAGACGGACTTTAGATTTGAAACATGTTTCAAATCTTTTTGACGGACTTGAGTCCGGTCGAAAAATCTGCTCGTCTGTATGCTAGTCCGACGGACGAAAACCGAGGCTGGGGCAGCTATTGGCTACTGGCTACTTATTTTAGTCCGGTCGTACGTCATCACGTACAAATCCATCGGACTTTGGTGTGATCGTGTGTAGGCAAGTCCATTTGTTTAAAAGTCAGAAGTCTGTCAAAAGTCCGTCGGAAAGACCGTCTGACCTTTGATGCCGAAAAGTCTGCCCGTGTGTACACGGCATTAGAATGTTTTGGTGACCAGTGACTTTAGGGGAAGAAGATTCTGGCAGCGGTAACTGCAGGTTTGTATGCACTACTTCCACCAGGAAGCCCATCAAGGTCCCCTGCAAAAAGGAAGGAAGAGAAAGAGAGCACATGCAATTGCATCCCAGGCATTCCAAAACCAGTAAGAAGTTTATCATCATGCAACCCATATATGGCTGCAGAAAATTCTTCCCTTGGCCTCAAATGAAGTTGAGAATTGTGCCCCTGAAATAGTGGAAATAGGACATAAGGGCATGTATTCAGAACTAATCTGACTCTTTGGGAGCCTTTCCAGGGCTAAATGTGCAATGGGTTCTTATACCTGACTGAGGTCTTAGGGAACCCACCCCATCATCCTTGCCCCAACCTCTCTGAGGCCATGGCTTACTGAGGGTTAATAGGCCTGTGAAACCAATTAAGTGAGCAGCGACCAAGTTGAGAAGAATATTAGCTCAAGTCAGAACTCCTATGAAGCAAGTCACCCAAAGATAGAAAGATAGAAAAGTGTTCCAATGCTTGCTGTGCCTGGTACCTAATGAAGCGACTGCTGCAGCTATGCGGTTCTGTGGCAGTATGCTACTGTAGCCATTCTGCTTTGCAGTGCGAACTTGTGCAAAGGGCACCAGAAACTCTGCTATTGCATGTGTTTTCACGCCTGGGAACCAGTAAAATAGTACCTGCTGTGCAGATGTGCTGCACACCTATTGCGCTCTACCACTCCTAAATGTTGCTCTTCATAAAAATTACTGCCTATATCACCCCCCATAGGGAATACTGGTAAGCAGAAAGACTGCTTCAGAGCAGGCTGCTCCCACTTATTCGTGCAGGGTTCAAGCCCCCCTTGGCCATCAGACCATATTGACCAATCCTGGATGAAACCTTTCTCTACCCCAGCAGGTGTGTTAACAATAGACCAGGAAATTGGGAAATAAGCTCTTGTATGGAGATCGTCAGTGAGACAGCTATAGGCACATCGATCACACCAGGTGGCATCATAACCCATATAGTCATGATTATGAAGTCCTCTGTGAGCTGTGATTTGCTTTGTCTCAGTAAACATTTTCAGTAAATTCCTGTTCAGCCAAGTAATTTAGATCCTTTCTCTGTCACTTGCCTATATGGTTTTAGTATTTGATCAGAGCGCAGTACAGCCTCTTTTAAAGTGATATTAAAGGCAATTAAAAACAAACATGTTTTGCACAGAGGAGCCCCGATCCTCCTCTTCTCGGGTCCCCCGCCAGCGCTCCTGCCCCTCCCTCCTTCCAAATGCCCCCCGGAGTAAGCAGCTTGCTTTGGGGCACCCAAGCAGGCTTGCTCCCGAGCCTCTGCTCTGCATGTCTAAGTACATACAGAGCTGCGACTTGTTCCCGCCCCTCTGTCTTTTAATTTGCTCACTCGCTGTGATTGACAGCAGTGGGAGCCAATGAGGAGGGAGCCAAAGCTCTTGTGCACATCGCTGGATCACAATGGGGATAAGTATCGGGGGGAGGGGGGGGCTGTTGCACAGAGAAGATTTTTTTACCTTCGTGCATAGAATGCATGGAGGTAAAAAAAACCTTGAGCCTTTAGAACCACATTAAGTGACAAAGGAAAAGAGGATAGTATGCTATGCCAGCATTTGCTTTAATGTGGAATCAGTGCTGCAGTATATTTACAAAGCCAGAGGCATAACATACTTATATGTACTTTGGCTATTCCCTAATTTCCTTGTTCTAAAAAAAAAAATCTTCAAAGCTGGGCTCTAAGGAGACAGGTAAGAATCTGCTGGCATTGTACAAATAATTTATAAAGGCAAGGCCACCTTCATGGATAAAAATAGAGATGACTGAACTCTATGCCAAAGACACATAGATTTGCTTATTAGTATAGTCTGCAATTTTCTGTAGGCGAGAGAACTACATGAGATATTTCAGTCATTCCAAAACCACACAAGTGTTCAACAGGAAGCTCAGGGAATGGTATTTGAGCAGTGTATCTTCCAGGAATACAGCCAGATCAATGATCCAAGCAAGATATTGATACATAAAGCTATTCTGTGAAACAGGACTCACTGTGGCACAGCCCTTCAGGCAGAGGAATTGAGCATTAAAGGCTAAGTTCACCTTTTTGGGCAGAATTTCACTTTTCATAATTAATAGAAGCCTTTTCAATTGTCTTTTCTGCCCAAGTCATACAAATATGCTTATCTCTCACTCCATCCACGGAAGGTTTGAATTTTCACATTTCTGTCGGAAATTTAAAAAAATACTTTCTGATTCCATCACTTCTTGTAGATAACATCCCATCATACACTGCTTTAGTGTATCACAGAATAGGGTATGCTTACCTGCCTGGACTATACCTCCCTCATTACTATGCCACTTTATTTTATTTCCACCCACTTTCTGTACAATCTGATTGTATAATCTCCTTTATCAGCTATGTAGTACAAGGGCCTGTCTGATTTGACACAAATTGAATGGATTGTTCGGGTGTCTCATCCTACTTCATAGTGCTGGTAAATCTAAAGGAAACTGTACAGAGATTGTACAATCAGATTTCAGAGTGTATGGCAATTTTTATACATAGGAGGACAAAGTAGACGGAGACACTCAGCTGTCAGGCCTCGTTCATATAGAAACATTGAAAAGTGATGGAAGAAAAAGACTTAGTCCATCGAGTCTGCCCATTTTATTTTATTTGTTTTTTTTTGTTTTTTGTGGTTACTTTTTTCATTAAGTGTTCTTGCATAGCAAGAGCACTTACTGTTATCTCATATATATATTATTATAGCCAAATTTACCACCCTAACTCCTCCCACAGTTTTTACACTACATAGACAAGTAATATACTGAAACGTGCGGATTGTTCCCGATTGGTGTGCTATTACTTTGTGGAACGCTTTGCCGAATGGTCCACGAAATATTGTCGTTTTTGCGGTGAAATTGGTCCCATAGGAATGAATGGAGAAATGTTCAAAACTAGAGTGGGAACAATGTCCGACGATCAATGGGATCAAGTCTTGGCGTTGGGTCCCAGGGTCACCCTCTCTCCTTCACAAGTGATGTCTCATTTGTATTTGTTATATAGAGCATACTATACACCCCTGAAACTATTCAAGTGGGGCAAGAGACCTGATGCGAAATGTCAAAGATGTGCAGGGGGACATGGGGACTTGATCCACATGTTCTGGCGCTGCCCCAAGTTGCATAGATATTGGGCAGGAATAGTGGGGAAAATAAACTTAGTGTTTGGGACATCGCTGAGGGTGGAGGCGGGAGAGTGGCTGCTGGGCTTGAAGGGGGAAGGAGGGATCTCAAAGGACATACAGACGGCAAGAGATAGATGCTTGTTCCAGGGAAAAAAGCTTATCGCGCAGCACTGGCAGAGGAGGGAGGTCCCGACACTGACAGAATGGGAAAATGCAGTAAGGGAAGTGATCTGTAGGGAAAAGTATATCTATAGGAAAAGGGGTAATTATAAGAAATTCAAGAAAATATGGAAAGCATGGTTGGACTGGGAGTGAGTTGAATAAGAGGTGGAGAGAGGTTGACATAGGATGAGAGGAATGCAGGGTATGTGTGAGGATGTATGCCAGGTGAGGGGAGGAAATGGGGAGGGGAGGGGAAGGAAAAAATAGGGGAAAATGAAGAAATTGTTTCTGTTTCCCTTTTTGAAAGTTACAGCCTATGGACATGTTTGTATTGGTACATATTGGATGTAGAGAAATTTATGGGAGTAATGGATGATCCTACTGAGCTGGCGATTTTAGTGGCAGTCCCTATTTGTATATTTTTCGCTTTTTTCTTTTTTTTCCTCTTCTTTCTTTTCTTCTTGACGTGTCTGTTGTACATGCTGTATCGGATAACTTTTTCAAATAAAGAGATATATAAAAAAAAAAAAAAAAAGAGTGGGAGGTGACAAAAGCTGAAAAATCAGGACATGATTTCTAAACTGCCACCACTCCCTCATTTTCAAGCCCACCTACACAAATCTTATATCAAAACGTTCAGCTATCCCTGCTGCCACTAAACATGTCCACGGCTAAGCCATAGTCCTGATAGTTTTCACAATATGACCATTTGTTTGCAACTCACGCCGTCCATTGACATTCATTGAAACTCCACTCTAGCCCCTTCAAATTTGAAGGGCAATATCTAAACTGCGACCGTGCCTCCATTTTTAATATTTCAGAGACATACTATGCATCAAAATCTAGGTCTGGGTCTTGTGATTCTCACAATATAAAGCTCTTCGTTGTAGGATTTATAGTTTTTAAAATACAACTGTTTGAAGTACTGCACAGTTATTACAGCTATCATGATCCTGTGTATTGTGTATTGAGCAGTGGTTGTGAAGCATAAACAGGGCATGAGCGTTGCCAGGAAACAGTGAATGTAAACACAAGATGCTGAGACCCTCCAAATGCATGTGGTCATACCTTCATCTGCTAGGCTTGATAATGCTTGTAGACTACTGGTGGAGGCAAGAACACTTCACACAATTTCCCCAGAAATTGTAGCTTTTCTAGTTAACCTTGTTGTCTGACTATAGATCTATGTTTGTCCCAAGCATGTTTGAAGCCATTTACTGTTGACTGTCTCACTACCTCTGTTGGTAGTTTATTCCAATCATCAACTATCCTTTAAGCAAAAAAATACTTGCTTATGCCGCGTACACATGATCAGAAATTCCGCCAGCAAAAGTCCGATGTGAGCTTTAGGTCGGAAATTCCGACCGTGTGTATGCTCCATCGGACTTTTGCTGGCGGAATTTCCGCCAGCAAAAGATTGAGAGCAGGTTCTCTATTTTTCAGTCGGAAAAAGTTCCCATTGGAAATTCCGTTTGTGTGTATGCAATTCCGACACGCAAAAAAACACGCATGCTCAGAATCAAGTAGGAGACGGAGGCGCTCGGTCTGGTAAAACTAGCGTTCATAATGGAGATAGCACATTCGTCACGCTGTAAATTTTTGGATCTTTTAATGCAGCGCATTCTTTTGTTCTTTCTAATGCTAGAAGAATAAAGTTGTTTTACTGCTGATATTCAAACAGAGTTCTGACAAACTTATTTCTTTATTATTTCTTGTAATTTCCTTAATAATATTTTTATTTTTTAAAGATAGATCTCCATAATAATGTTTAGAATTATTTTGTATAGTGTTTTTTTTCCCTTTTTTATTTAAATAAAGATCCCCTTTTTTTTGATTATTTTAAAATTATTTTCTAGTGATCTCCATAATTATTTTTTTTGTGTGTCAAGTTATCACAACAACATTATTAACTTATATTTTTTAACCTCAAGTAGGTTGGTGTCCCTTGTTAATTTGACATTGTATTTTTGAAATGTACCTACCTACTCACAAACAAACTGTCCTTTTTTAATAAAAACACATAGGCAAGTATTTGCTGAAAACAAAATTACCATTTATTCTGGGTCATAACAAAAGAAAGAGGGAAGGCAACGCTGGAGAAACTGCAGAATTTTGCAAAGCCTTTGGACCCCAGGGCACACATCAACTATTTGAAAAAGAAAATTGGTAGCCTGAGGAGTCCATACAATAGGGAGCACAATTTGGTCCTGGACTCTGAGAGATCAGGAACCGCAGCAGATCACATATATGTCACCAGGCTGTGGTACTACAACAGCCTGCGTCTTCTGTCAGACCAGACTGAACCCAGGCCATCACACTCTTGTCTTACTTGCACTCTTCCCTGCACGCTGTGGCTTTGTTCATCGAGTTGTGGCAGGAGGTGGAGGAGGAGGGAGAGGTGGAGGAGGAGGAGGAGGGGATGGGGGAGGAGGATGGACGAACTCAGAAAGGTGTGTATTTTCTGTCAGTTGGCCACTCAACCCCTTATTTAGGGTCTGTTAAATGATGTTCTCACAGATGAGGCATTGGCCCTCCTCCATTTCCTGCATTTTCACTGCTACTATGCAGTCATAGCCCTCTTGAACACCGGGGGGGTTTCTCAGGGTCGCATGAGCATCCCAAATGAGGGCAAGTGCTGCCTCCTCCACGTTCCTCCCCTTCCTGGGCCTTTTGGGTGGAAGGCAGAGGGGAGGGACCTGGGATTGGGTCACTCCATTGGGCCCGGTCACCTCCTGGCTGCCACTTCCCCCTGCCACCTCCTGGCTGCCACATTCCAGACCCTCATCCTGGCTGAGGCTTTCCTGTGTATAAAAAAGGGGCATAGTTTTAGTTTTTGCTTCATCAATCACACACTATATTCAGCTCATGACTGTTGCAAATTGAATGTTAATAAATAGAAAAGACTATCATTCTGACCCCAGCATTTTTCATTCTTTTCCCAATCATACTGTCTATTGATATGTAAAACACTTTTTGTTCAATCATTACTTTCTTATCAATAATAACATCTAGTTAACATCATTCATTTTAGGACAAGAAATATGTAGAAAAATACTATACCTGCCTCAACCTGGGCTCCTCCACTTCTTCCTGGATGGAAGCCTCAGCTGGGAGGGGGGGGGGGAGTGTGGAAAGTGATGACCTCACTTCAGTCTGGTCTTCCAGAAAACACATTTTGTTGTAGTACCACAGACTGGGTACATACACATCCTCTGCTGCTGCTCCTGACCCCTGGGATGCCAGGACCTTATTACGCTCCTTCTTGTATGTGTTCCTCAAGCTACCAATTTTCCTGTCCAAAAACTCACTGTCTGTGTTGGGGACCTCCGTCTTCACAAACTCCAGCAGTTTCTCCAGCGCTGCCTTCCTAGCTGGTCTGTTATGATATAAATTATGTTTGACTTCCCACAAACTGGGCAGCTCCCTGTACCTATCGATAAACTGGCTCATAAACTCAGGCTTTTTGAACGGATTCATTATTTTTGCAAGACAAAAAACAAAAGAAAAATACTAATGTCAGGCTAAACTCTCATAATCTTATCACAATATAGGCCTCAATCTAGAAGCCGTATAGGCCACCGATGCCCCAAGTTAAAATGTTACCTTTATTCTCACAATCGGCACTTCCTCCACTCACAGATCGTATGTTCGATGCACGCGCGTTACGCTTTATTTGCACTGCACATGCGTGAAACTCCACCCGTGTCGCCCGCCCCTGACATTCTTTCTAGAATATTCCCCGCCCCTTCTCTTTCAGCGCAGTGGGAGAGGACATGGCCGAGACACAGCAGGTGCATAATTCGATTAACGACGAGGAAAGCCCAGAGCCAGAAACGTCCCGATCTTGTAGGAGATATGAGGCCTCAAATATGTCCTTTGTAGAGATGGTGGAGATGGTGGACATCTTGAAGAGGGCCAACTATGATGGGAAGTATGGACCTTACCTAAACCCAAATGTGAGAAAGGCCAAGACCATGACTAAAGTTGTGAAGAGTCTGCACAGGTATTTTGGGGTACAATGATCAAAGGAGCAATTGAGGAAATGCTGGTCAGACCTGAAATTGAGGGAGCAGGATCAGTACAGAAGGATCAAGAAACTGCTTCTAAAAAGTAAGTATTTGTCCTGTGTTCCTATTATTATTATTATTTGCATGCTGCTCCATGTGCTTTTTTTTACTGTTGTACAGTTTTAAATGGCAACTTTCAGGCACAGTAATCGGTTGTAGTAAACATTGTTCGTTCGCCCACTAATAATACAATTTTTTTGCAGATACAGGGTTAACTACATTTGGTCATGCCTATTTGTATTAAAATAAGTTTAGTACATTGTTGTCTAGATGTGTTTGTAACTTGAATGAAATGCAAACTTGATTCAGTGTAATGTAAGGACACTCAGCAGCTGTTTACACATCTGGACTCAGGAGCACTAGTGTGGGACACCAGAACAAACTTTTTAGGGTGTCCCACACAGGTGCTCCAGGGGATACTAGGGGTGTGTCCATGTGTGAATATTGTCCAAAAAAGGTAATTATTCCAGCTTTGGTAAAGGAAAAAAAATCATGTATTCAGCTTGGAACTATGCCAAAACAGACAATTGTGCGACACTTCCAAGCAATGTTTCATATTCCTATTTCTGGCCTCAAATATCTGTGTGCTAAGTATACCTTTTGTTTAATTTTCATAGGGGAGAAAAGACTTGAGACGTCTGAGGACACCAGGAACCCCCAACCTCATAAAGAAGGGGAACTCAGCACACCACAACCTGAGGATGTGGAGGAAGGAGAGGTGGATGACGTGGTTGAAATAGTGACCACAACAAGTGAGTGTCTGAGACCACAGCTTCAGGTAATAAATGTATGCCTGCATATTTATAATACATGGTGTGTTTTTTTATTTTAGGTGATGTGCATGTTGTGGAAGAACAATCTCCTCATTTCACCAGTGCAAGTGCACAAATGCTAATCCAGAACATAATGATGTGTAGTCGGGATTTAGACATCATAAAGCACAAAACCAATGATGTTGAACAAAAAATGAAGAACATGACTGATGTATTAGGGAGAATCTAAATAACAACAAAATGACACCATTTTAGAAGTTTTTGGAGAAATTTCCTAAAGTTTTAATACATTTTAAAAGCCAAATTTTGAAGATGCACAGAGTGTTATCATGTGCTATCTGCCATCATGGGATATCAATATACGTGTTTTGTGGGTGCAACCCCTTCCTCGTAACTCAAGTAGGTGAGAGGAAGAGGTTGCACCCACAAAACACGTCCTTTCCATGATGGGAGCTAGCATATGTTGACATTAGGCATGGGATCAGGAGAGAAATCCTCATTTTGAATCCCAATTTTTGTGCATCTTCAAAATTTGGCTTTTACAGGGGTGACATCACCCCATCTGATGAAGGCAAGATCAACACAGTTTTGACATACTCATGTCTGATATTGCCTTCACTTTTTGTACATTGAACTTTGTAAGTTCCAGAGTTGTGTATGTCATGGTTTGAAACATGCCTGTTTAAGCAAAATATAAAACTAAAAATGTAAAACTTAATTAAACAAAGATGTATTTTTGGTGGACAAATGTTTTACAATGAACATGTGACTGTGCACGGAGTAAAAGTCTTTATGCTCAACAATGTGTGGCTTCTTCTTTCAATGCTCAATACCAGTTTATGTATTAAGTTGGTGTTTACAGTGACAATGGGGGTTATTTAATAAAGCAAAATCCACTTGACACTACAAGTGCACTAGGAGAACCGAGGAGACAGCTAAAAGTAACACAAGCAGCGAATCAAATTCAAGATGATTTCAGATCAAAATAATTTTTAATTTTAGAAAAGAATCAAAAATTTGCTGGCATAGCAATGGCCCCCCTACCCGTTAAATAGTCCAGATACTTTTGCCGCACATCATGGGCGCTTTGGGGGGGCAAGCCAGGATGACCAGCTTCCAGGGCCGTCATTGGATTTATGTCCTGAATTGTCCTTAAATAATTATGTAGAATACAGCATGCTAGCACTATGTGATTCAGTTTATACTCCGCCATGTGGATTGCCGTAAGGAATAGGCGGAACCGGCTTGCCATTATACCAAACGCATTCTCCACCACTCTTCTGGCTCTGGCCAGCCGGTAATTAAAAACCCTCTTCTCCAGGGTGGGGGTCCTCTGGGGGGAATAGCCTCCCAGACCAAATGCTTCATCTGCGACAAACACAAATGGGAGTCCTTCCACGTTCTCTTTAGCAGGTGGCAATCCCAAGCCACCACTCTGGAGACATCGGTAGAACTCGGTCTGGGCAGAGACTCCACCATCCGACATCCAGCCATTCTTCCCCATGTCCACATATAAAAACTCATATGACACCACCGCCAACAACACGATACTATGAAACCCCTTATAGTTAAAATAGTATGACCCCAAGTGGGGTGGTGTTACGATGTGGACATGTTTCCCATCGATTGCCCTTCCATAGTTGGTAAAGTCCCACCACTCGGCACACTGGGAGGCTACAGTCTGCCATTCCTGTGGCGTTGAAGGAAACTGTGGAGTCAAACCAGAAAAAATAAAATTACTACTTTTGCACATAACATTGCAAGCAGATTAGACACAAACATTCTTGGCCAACATCAGTATAACATTTATTTAAAGAAGTATTTAAAGACAAAAAGATAAGGTAAAACTATCAAATTCCTCACGCCCATTGTAAAAATTTTAGAGGGGGTTCTAGATGAGTTTGGGACTCCAAAAAAAAAAGATTATGGCACTCTGCCTGAATTTAAGGACAACAATAACATTTGTACACATTTTAGGGGGTGTTTAGGGTAAAGCACTACTATGGAGCTGACAAAATACATTGTTAAGTGACTAGGCTAGGTGTGTATGGGCTCAGGATAGCATGCTGGGGAGGCTAGTGAAGGCAAATATGCATGAAGGACAAGAAAGGATCATTAAAAGCTTACAGCATGCATGAGGACAAAGGGGACATTCACAGCATATTACAATCATGGTAATTAGGGAATGATGAAAGAAATACAATACATTAGCAAACATTAAATACATAGAATGTGATGTTAAAGGAGAAAAATTACCTTAATATAGTCCTTCTGCAGGACCTATATAATGGCAGAACAGGTCTCTGGAATAATGATCCCCAGAGCCTGGGCGGAGATGTCTGTTGAGAACTTGAGGTCCTGCAGACTTCTCCCTGTCACCAAGTACCGTAACGTGGCGATGAGCCTCTGTTCAGGAGCGATGGCTTGCCGCATGCAGGTGTCCTGCTTCATAATATAAGGGGACAGCAAAGCCAACAGATGGTGAAAAACGGGGTCCGTAATGCGGAGAAAATTCCTGACATCATCAGGATTATTCTCCTGGATCTCCTGCAACAAAGGCATATGGAGCAACCAATTCTTGGTCCATGAACTCCTCCTCGCTCTGTTCATGGACTGGGCTTGGGTCAAAGCAAGAACCCCAACACCAAGCCCCTGCACAGCACGAACTCTACAATGAGTACGTAACCGCAACATGGCTTCAAAACAGTCGGCTGGTCAGAACAAACTAACAGAAAGCACTGAAAAACAGAAAGGCCTGAGAAGAGCGAGCTGAACGCACTGAAAAACAAATATAATGATACACACTGAAACCCAGATGCGAACTGACAGATGCGCACTGAAGAACAGATACGAACCCACAAGCACAAACTGAAGAGCAGTAACGATCTGAAAAGCACGAGGCTGAAAAGCGCGAATCGTCTCTCATCAAACTTCTACTGACATGAGATAAACACAAGATTAGCAGAATGAGCCCAAAGGGTGGCGCGCTTCGTATGGAATTTCCCTTTTCTAGTGCCGTCGTATGTGTTGTACGTCACTGCGTTCTTGATGGTCGAAAGTTCACAGAACTTTTGTGTGACCGTGTGTATGCAAGCCAAGCTTGAGCGGAATTACGTCGGAAAAAACATCCAAGGTTTTCATGACGAAAGTTCCGATCGTGTGTACGCGGCATTAGATTTTGAAATTTCCTCCAGGTTTTGAACTTTCCTCCAGGTTTTGCATTTTCCTCCAGTTAGTTTGAGGTTATGTCCCCATGTTCTTGATTTTGGTTTCATATTGAAAAGACTGCCGTCTTGAACTTTATTCACCCTCTTGATGTATTTAACTACTTCCTGACCAGCTGCCATCGTTATATGGGTTGGCTCCCCTGCGTGAATCACCGTAGCTGTATGGCAAGTGCTTTAAGGGCTATAGGTGGCGTGTGGGCACCACTGGAGGCACCCGCGGTGCAATGCCAGAGGCGATGCGCGTGGCCAATGGCCGTGATCGCTCCTCAGAGAGCCAGAACGGGGATCTGTCAATGTAAACAGACAGATCTTTGTTCTGTCAGGGAAGTAGAGAGAGATCTGCTGTTCTTAGTGATCAGGAACAGCGATCTCTCTCTACTCCCTGTCAGTCCCATACATCCACAGTTAGAAACACCTCCCTAGGACACACTTAACCCCTTGATTGCCTCCTATAAAAAACCCATTCCCTCCCAGTGACATTTATATAGTAATCAGTGGCTATTTTTTAGTTCTGATCCCTGTATAAATGTCAATGGTCCCGAAAAAGTGTCAAAAGTGTTTGATCTGTCCGCCGCAATGTCACAGTCCCACTAAAAATCACTGATCACCGACATTACTAGTAAAAAAAATTCATAATAAAAACGCCATTATTATATTCCCTATTTTGTAGATGCTATAACATTTGCACAAACCAATCAATATACACTTATTGCGATTTTTTTACCCAAAATATATAGAAGAATACATATTGGCCTAAACTGATGAAGACATTTTTTATAGAAAAATCTTATAGCGAAAAGAAAGAAATATAGTTTTTTTTCAAAATTGTTGGTCTTTTTTTGTTTATAGCGCAAAAAATAAAAGCCACAGAGGTGATCAAATACCACCAAAAGAAAGCTCTATTTGTGGGAAAAAAAGGACGTAAATTTTGTTTGGGTACAGCGTCGCATGACTGCACAATTGTCAGTTAAAGTATCACAGTACCATATCGCAAAAAATGGCCTGGTCATTAAGGGTGAAAATATCCTGGCCTTTAAGTGGTTAAAGGTTTCAATCATAAGGTATATGAATGTATAAAAAAAAACGTGCTTAGGATAAAAAATATAGGTCTGCTGCCTCCCCTAATAGGGCTCCCCTAGGGGAACTCTAAATAATAGAAAAAACACACAGAAGGATGGGGTAAATGGTGCTACCTACTGGTAATCAGTGACAGGATGTAGGTGGAGGGGGGGGGACAGAAGACTATACCACAGATATGTGTACCCCAACAATGCTCAGTGCATGTAATCCCAACCTCAAATAAAGTGTCAGTGCTTCAAGTATTAGTGTGTCTGAAAAGTGTAAGTGGGTAATATACTAAACAACATATGCACCCTATAGAGTGTGTGCCTGAGCTACCATGCAGGATACCCCTATGATCGCCACAGAGCACAACCTGTGGGTGTATGGACAAAAATGTGAAAAAATGGCATTTACGTCCCAATAGCTAGATGGCCAAAAAAGTATGAGACATAGTTGCACAATACAACATATAGCGAATTCCTGGTGATTTCCTGGTGGTAATTGCTCCAGCTACCACAATGTTACAGTGAGTGAAAGATAAAAAATAAACTTAATAAATATAATAGACCAATAACCCAGTGAAAATCAACTACAATCAAGGATATCCCATGTACAGTGTCCTGGTATAGAGATATGCCAGAGTGCCAGAAGTAGAACCGCACTATGCAGGCATATATATAGATCAGTATAAGATGGGAATAAAGTTCACATGTAAATGAGCTAATGACAGTTCATATAGCATATGTCTGATGTTCCTCAGTAGGGATGAGCTTCGAGTTCGAGTCGAACTCATGTTCGACTCGAACATTGGCTGTTCGCAAGTTTGCCGAACAGCGAACAATTTGGGGTGTTTGCGGCAAATTTGAATGCCGCAGAACACCCTTTAAAAGTCTATGGGAGAAATCAAAAGTGCTAATTTTAAAGGCTTATATGCAAGTTATTGTCATAAAAAGTGTTTGGGGACCCGGGTCCTGCCCCAGGGGACATGGATCAATGCAAAAAAAGTTTTAAAAACGGCCGTTTTTTCAGGAGCAGTGATTTTAATAATGCTAAAAGTCAAACAATAAAAGTGTAATATCCCTTTAAATTTCCTACCTGGGGGGTGTCTATAGTATGCCTGTAAAGGGGCGCATGTTTCCCGTGTTTAGAACAGTCTGACAGCAAAATGACATTTCGAAGGAAAAAACCCATTTAAAACTACCCGCAGCTATTGCATTGCCGACAATACACATAGAAGTTCATTGATAAAAACGGCATGGGAATTCCCCACAGGGAAACCCCGAACCAAAATTAAAAAAAAAAAAATGACGTGGGAGTCCCCCTAAATTCCATACCAGGCCCTTCAGGTCTGGTATGGATATTAAGGGGAACCCCGCACCAAAAAAAAAAAAAAAAAACGGCGTGGGGTCCCCCCAAAAATCCATACCAGACCCTTATCCGAGCACGCAACCTGGCAGGCCGCAGGAAAAGAGGGGGGGACGAGAGTGCGCCCCCCCTCCTGAACCGTACCAGGCCACATGCCCTCAACATTGGGAGGGTGCTTTGGGGTAGCCCCCCAAAACACCTTGTCCCCATGTTGATGAGGACAAGGGCCTCATCCCCACAACCCTGGCCGGTGGTTGTAGGGGTCTGCGGGCGGGGGGCTTATCGGAATCTGGAAGCCCCCTTTAACAAGGGGATCCCCAGATCCCGGCCCCCCCTGTGTGAAATGGTAAGGGGGTACTTACCCCTACCATTTCACTAAAAAACTGTCAAAAATGTTAAAAATGACAAGAGACAGTTTTTGACAATTCCTTTATTTAAATACTTCTTCTTTCTTCTATCTTCCTTCATCTTCTTTTTCTTCTGGTTCTTCTGGCTCTTCTGGTTCTTCCTCCGGCGTTCTCGTACAGCATCTCCTCCACGGCATCTTCTATCTTCTTCTCCTCGGGCCGCTCCGCACCATGGCATGGGGGGAGGCTCCCACTCTTCTCTTCATCTTCTTCTTCATCCTCTTCTCTTCTTCCTTCTACTCTTCTTCTCTTCTTCATTTTCTTCTCCGGGCCGCTCTGCATCCATGCTGGCATGGAGGGAGGCTCCCGCTGTGTGACGGCGTCTCCTCGTCTGATGGTTCTTAAATAACGGGGGGCGGGGCCACCCGGTGATCCCGCCCCCTCTGGCGCATGGGACATGACGGGACTTCCCTGTGGCATTCCCCGTGACGTCACAGGGAAGTCCCGTCAAGTCACCGTGCGTCAGAGGGGGCGGGGTCACCGGCTGGCCCCGCCCCCGTTATTTAAGAACCGTCAGACGAGGAGACGCCGTCACACAGCGGGAGCCTCCCTCCATGCCAGCATGGATGCGGAGCAGCCCGGAGAAGAAAATGAAGAAGAGACCATTTCACATTACCATTTCACACAGGGGGGGCCGGATCTGGGGGTCCCCTTGTTAAAGGGGGCTTCCAGATTCTGATAAGACCCCCGCCCACAGACCCCCACAACCACCGGCCAGGGTTGTGGGGATGAGGCCCTTGTCCTCATCAACATGGGGACAAGGTGTTTTGGGGGGCTACCCCAAAGCACCCTCCCAATGTTGAGGGCATGTGGCCTGATATGGTTCAGGAGGGGGGGCCGCACTCTCGTCCCCCCCTCTTTTCCTGCGGCCTGCCAGGTTGCGCGCTCGGATAAGGGTCTGGTATTGATTTTTGGGGGGTCCCCACGCCGTTTTTTTTTTTTTTTTTTGGCGCGGGGTTCCCCTTAAAATCCATACCAGACCTGAAGGGTCTGGTATGGAATTTAGGGGGAACCCCACGTTATTTTTTTTTTTTTAAATTTTGGCCGGGGTTCCCCTTAATATCCATACCAGACCTGAAGGGCCAGATCTGGCCTGAAGGGCCTGGTATGGAATTTAGGGGGACCCCCACGTCATTTTTTTTTTTTAATTTTGGTTCGGGGTTTCCCTGTGGGGAATTCCCATGCCATTTTTATCAATGAACTTCTATGTGTATTGTCGGCAATGCAATAGCCGCGGGTAGTTTTAAATGGGTTTTTTCCTTCTAAATGTCATTTTGCTGTCAGACTGTTCTAAACACGGGAAACATGCGCCCCTTTACAGGCATACTATAGACACCCCCCAGGTACGAAATTTAAAGGGATATTACACTTTTATTGTTTGACTTTAAGCATTATTAAAATCACTGCTCCTGAAAAAACGGCCGTTTTTAAAACTTTTTTTGCATTGATCCATGTCCCCTGGGGCAGGACCTGGGTCCCCAAACACTTTTTATGACAATAACTTGCATATAAGCCTTTAAAATTAGCACTTTTGATTATTCATGTTCGTGTCCCATAGACTTTAACGGTGTTCGCGTGTTTGAGCGAACTTTTTTCCTGTTCGCATGTTCTGGTGCGAACCGAACAGGGGGGTGTTCGGCTCATCCCTATTCCTCAGGTATAAAACAGGAACCAAATGGTGACTTGAGTGCTCGCAGTATCCTCAGGTGACTTTTGTGCTCCCCCTCAAGGGTCCCCACTCACCAGATCCAATCACCCCAGCGGGGCAATGCGCGTGTAGATGTAGTTACTGCAACCAATCCACCACCGTAACTGTTATTATTGTTCCAAAGGTATACCCCTGTCTTCAGGTAGATTAAGCGTGATCCTTAACCACTTCAGCCCCGGAAGGATTTACCCCCTTCCTGACCAGAGCACTTTTTACAATTTGGCACTGCGTCGCTTTAACTGCTAATTGCGCGGTCATGCAATGCTGTACCCAAACGAATTTGTGTCCTTTTCTTCCCACAAATAGAGCTTTCTTTTGATGTTATTTGATCACCTCTGCGGTTTTTATTTTTTACGCTATAAACGGAAAAAGACAGAAAATTGAGAAAAAATGCCATTTTCTACTTTTTGTTATAAAAAAAATCCAATAAACCCAATTTTAGTCATACATTTAGGCCAAAATGTATTCGGCCACACGTCTTTGGTCAAAAAAATGTCAATAAGCGTATATTTATTGGTTTGCGCAAAAGTTATAGCGTCTACAAACTAGGGTACATTTTCTGGAATTTACACAGCTTTTAGTTTATGACTGCCTATGTCATTTCTTGAGGTGCTAAAATGGCAGGGCAGTACAACTCCCCCCCAAATGACCCCATTTTGGAAAGTAGACACCCCAAGGAAATTGCTAAGAGGCATGTTGAGCCCATTGAATATTAATTTTTTTTGTCCCAAGTGATTGAATAATGACAAAAAAAAAAAAATTACAAAAAGTTGTCACTAAATGATATATTGCTCACACAGGCCATGGGTATATGTGGAATTGCACCCCAAAATACATTCAGCTGCTTCTCCTGAGTATGGGGATACCACATGTGTGGGACTTTTTGGGAGCCTAGCCGCGTACGGGGCCCCGAAAACCAATCACAGCCTTCAGGATTTCTAAGGGCGTAAATTTTTGATTTCATTCCTCACTACCTATCACAGTTTTGAAGGCCATAAAATGCCCAGATGGCACAAACCCCCCCCCCCCCAAATGACCCCATTTCGGAAAGTAGACACCCCAAGCTATTTGCTGAGAGGCATGTTGAGTCCATGGAATATTTTATATTTTGACACAAGTTGCGGGAAAGTGACACATTTTTTTTTTTTTTTTGCACAAAGTTGTCACTAAATGATATATTGCTCACACAGGCCATGAGCATATGTGGAATTGCACCCCAAAATACATTTAGCTTCTTCTCCTGAGTATGGGGATACCACATGTGTGGTACTTTTTGGGAGCCTAGCCGCGTACGGGGCCCCGAAAACCAATCACCGCCTTCAGGATTTCTAAGGGTGTAAATTTTTGATTTCACTCCTACCTATCACAGTTTTGAAGGCCATAAAATGCCCAGATGGTACAAAACCCCCCCAAATGACCCCATTTTGGAAAGTAGACACCCCAAGCTATTTGCTGAGAGGCATGTTGAGTCCATGGAATATTTTATATTTTGACACAAGTTGCGGGAAAGTGACACATTTTTTTTTTTATTGCACAAAGTTGTCACTAAATGATATATTGCTCACACAGGCCATGAGCATATGTGGAATTGCACCCCAAAATACATTTAGCTGCTTCTCCTGAGTATGGGGATACCACATGTGTGGTACTTTTTGGGAGCCTAACCGCATACGGGGCCCCGAAAACCAATCACCGCCTTCAGGATTTCTAAGGGTGTAAATTTTTTATTTCACTCTTCACTGCCTATCACAGTTTCGGAGGCCATGGAATGCCCAGATGGCACAAAACCCCCCAAATGACCCCATTTTGGAAAGTAGACACCCCAAGCTATTTGCTGAGAGGCATGGTGAGTATTTTGCAGCTCTCATTTGTTTTTGAAAATTAAGAAAGACAAGAAAATTTTTTTTTTTTTTCTTATTTCAATTTTCAAAACTTTGTGACAAAAAGTGAGGTCTGCAAAATACTCACTATACTTCTCAGCAAATAGCTTGAGGTGTCTACTTTCCAAAATAGGGTCATTTGGGGGGGTTTGTGCCACCTGGGTATTCCATGGCCTCCGAAACTGTGATAGGCAGTGAAGAGTGAAATCAAAAATTTACGCCCTTAGAAAGCCTGAAGGCGGTGCTTGGTTTTCAGGGTCCTGTGCGCGGCTAGGCTCCCAAAAAGTCTCACACATGTGGTATCCCCGTACTCAGGAGAAGCAACAGAATGTATTTTGGTGTGTAATTTCACATATTCCCATGGCATGTTTGAGCAATGTATCATTTAGTGACAACTTTGTGCAAAAAAAAAAAAAAAATTGTCTTTTTCCCGCAACTTGTGTCACAATATAAAATATTCCATGGACTCGACATGCCTCTCAGCAAATAGCTTGAAGTGTCTACTTTCCAAAATGAGGTCATTTGGGGGGGTTTTGAACTGTCCTGGCATTTTATGCACAACATTTAGAAGCTTATGTCACACACCACCCACTCTTCTAACCACTTGAAGACAAAGCCCTTTCTGACACTTTTTGTTTACATGAAAAAATTATTTTTTTTGCAAGAAAATTACTTTGAACCCCCAAACATTATATATTTTTTTAAAGCAAATGCCCTACAGATTAAAATGGTGGGTGTTTGATTTTTTTTCACACAGTATTTGCACATCGATTTTTCAAACGCATTTTTTGGGGAAAAAACACACTTTTTTAAATTTTAATGCACTAAAACACACTATATTGCCCAAATGTTTGATGAAATAAAAAAGATGATCTTAGGCCGAGTACATGGATACCAAACATGACATGCTTTAAAATTGCGCACAAACGTGCAGTGGCAACAAAATTAATACATTTTTAAAAGCCTTTAAAGCCTTTACAGGTTACCACTTTAGATTTACAGAGGAGGTCTACTGCTAAAATTACTGCCCTCGATCTGTCCTTCGCGGTGATACCTCACATGCATGGTGCAATTGCTGTTTACATTTGACGCCAGACCGACGCTTGCGTTCGCCTTAGCGCGAGAGCAGGGGGGGACAGGGGTGCTTTTTTTTTTTTTTCCTTTATTTTTTTTGCTTTTTTATCTTATTTTTAAACTGTTCCTTTCATTTTTTTTTTTAATCATTTTTATTGTTATCTCAGGGAATGTAAATATCCCCTATGATAACAATAGGTAGTGACAGGTACTCTTTTTTGAAAAAATTGGGGTCTATTAGACCCTAGATCTCTCCTCTGCCCTCAAAGCATCTGACCACACCAAGATCGGTGTGTTAAAATGCTTTCCCAATTTCCCAATGGCGCTGTTTACATCCGGCGAAATCTAAGTCATGAAATGCTCATAGCTTCCGGTTTCTTAAGCCATAGAGATGTTTGGAGCCACTCTGGTCTCTGATCAGCTCTATGGTCAGCTGGCTGAATCACCGGCTGCATTCTCAGGTTCCCTGTTGAGACAGGAGAGCCAGAGAAAAACACGGAAGACGGTGGGGGGGCATTCCCTCCCACTGCTTGTAAAAGCAGTCTAGAGTCTAATTAGCCGCTAGGATTGCTTTTACATGAAAGCTGACCACTGGCTGAAAAGAATGATACCAAGATGATACCTAAACCTGCAGGCATCATTCTGGTATAACCACTCAAAGTCGTGAATTGCGTACCTGAAGACAAAAAAATGGTTAACAATAAAACACAGTAAACGGTAAAGTATAAAAAATTGCATACCTGAAAAGCAAACATGATAAAACATAATAACAATAAAACATTGCAGAATAGAATACAGTAAAAAAGAGCAGAACAATAGAGAGAGAATAGAGAGAGAGAGAGAACAATAAAACGACAACTATTTTTTTTTTATTCCATATATTTTTTTGTGTGTTTTTTTTTTTTACACTTTTTTTTGTAACTAACTTTTATAACTGTAACCGGTTCCAGGTTCGGGTCTCTCAAAATGCGATGGCATCTTGGGAGACCCTGTGAAAGTGTGCCTAGTCTGTGCAATGCTGTACCCTACGCTAATACTCAACTAGTGAATGGTAGCATTCAAAACATTCACTAATGCAAAGACCAGGATTGTCAGGACAGGAGGGACAATAATAACGGGTGTCACGTCTATATCCGCGCTTGCTGCAGACACGACATCTTTTTTGGGGGAGTTCGTTGGGTAGGGGTACTCGGGAGGACATAAAAATGCCTCTCATGCAGCCGACTGAATTTGGTTGGGGATGTGAATGGGGGAAGTACGGGTGCTGCAGAAGTGGTGGGTTCCCAATTAGGATTGGCGAATGCAGCAGGAAGGGCACTATGGGCACGACGGGCCTGTGTTCGTCTTCTTGGTGGCAGCGGGACACTACCTGTGCTTGCCAGCTCGCCAGCTTGAACTGCATTTATGGGACTCACCACATCACCAAGTGTTACTGCAGTGCTGGTTTGACTACGACCGGGGTGTACTAGGCTGCTGGTGCTTGCCACTTCACCAAAACGCTACCAAAGAAAAACTGTTAGCGATAGCAGGGATGAGGCCTGACACTGCGAATGCTGCAGTTATGCGTTTAGTGTTTTGTAAGTGACAGTGATCGATCGATACTGCATTTGGGTGGGCTGGGCTGGGCCGGGTGGAGGGGCAAAACGCAGGTGCTAGCAGGTATCTGGGCTGATCCCGCTAACACTGCGTTTTTGGGAACCCTAAACTGCTGGGGACGCTAGTATAGATCTGATCGGATCAGATATTGATCCGTTTAGATACTATACCACTAAGGGAGGTGTACGGTGCGTGCGTGGGTGTTAGCGGTACTGGCGCTAACCTGACGCTGCCTGGGACTAGTGCTTGCCAGTTCACCAAAACGCTACCGAAAAAACTGTTAGCGATCGCAGGGATCAGGCCTGACTCTGCGAACACTGCAGTTATGCGTTTAGTGTTTTGTAAGTGACAGTGATCGATCGATACTGCACTTGGGTGGGCTGGGCCGGGCTGAGGGGCAAAACGCAGGTGCTAGCAGGTATCTGGGCTGATCCCGATAACACTGCGTTGCTGGGGACGCTAGTATAGATCTGATCGGATCAGATATCGATTCGTTCAGATACTATACCACTAAGGGAGGCATATGCTGCTTGCGTGGGTGTTAGCGGTACTGGCGCTAATCTGACGTTGCCTGGGGCGACGCATATCACCGGCGATCAGGGGGCTAAACCTTTATTTGGTAATAAACGGCGGGTGTCCTGACACTATAAAAAATAAACAAACTAACCAGCGTCACCTGTAACGGTTATACGTTGATCAGTGGTGAAAGGGTTAACTAGGGGGCAATCAAGGGGTTAAAACATTTATTAGATAGGATATGGGGGTCCCTGACGCTATAAAACGCTGACGGTGAACCTAAATATTTACCTCCCTAACTAGCGTCACCAGTGATACTAATACAGCGATCAGAAAAATGATCGCTTAGCGACACTGGTGACGGGGGTGATCAAGGGGTTAAAACTTTATTAGGTGGGGTTAGGGGGTACCCTAGACCTAAAGGGGGCTACCACTAACTGCCCTACCTCACTAACTGTCACAAACTGACACCATGCAGTGATCAGAAAAAAAAAACTGCTTGGTGTCAGTGTGACAGGGGGAGGGGAGGGGTGATTGGGGGGTGATCGGGTGGGGATCGGGGGTGTAATGTGTGCCTGGCATGTTCTACTGAGTGTGTGTGTTGTGCACTCACATTACAGTCTTCTCTCCTCGGTGCCGGAACGGAAAATACCGAGCCGAGGAGAGATGACATAATTTCCTTTGCTGTTGTTTAGCATACAGCAGCAGAGGAAGAATGTGATTGGCTGGGAGCGATCGCGAGGGGGAGGCCACGAATGGATGGTCTTCCCCTTGCCTCTCATCGCTCCCAGACACAAGCCGACTGCCTCAGGCACCAGGGGGGTCCGATCGGACCCCCCGCCCGCAGGAGGCAGATCACGTACAGGTACGTGATTCTGCCTGCCCGTGCCATTCTGCCGGCGTACATCGGCGTGAGGCGGTCGGCAAGTAGTTAATGAGTCCCTCATGGGAGAAAAAAATAGAGACTCCCATGGTGTAGTAAAATTACGTTCATTTATTAAAAACAGTAAAAAAAAAAAATCCCAAAAACTTTCAAAGAGCCATTCCAGATGGCATATATAATAATATATGTATACGGCAGACTCCTAGGCAGTGGTAGTCAAACAAACTCAGAGATAGACACGAGTTGGGGACAGCAGTGGTCCGCTGCGTTCCTCCAACTCAAAAACCCGGAAGTGACGTAGCGTGCGTGGCGCCGTCCTATGCGTTTTGTCATAGACGTCCTCAGCGACGGTACCAGCACGCCACGCACTACGTCATCTTATAGGAGAGCCTCCATGCCTGTCCCACCCCCGGTGGGGGACAGCCAATCATACCTGACCATCCAAGATCTTATAGGCTCCTAATTCAATACCCTCACAGTATAGAGATTTATTTAGTAAGTGGTATACAGTATATATAGTGGATCTTACTGGACGCCATGGTAAGCTCTCCTATGCACTGATAAGCAAACCAGTAGACTAATTGATTTATACAGCGGTATAAGGTATAAATAAAAATATATATTATACGTGATGCACATGCCAAATACAATGCCCCTAATACATATAACGTGGACTAGAGTTGCAGGTAGAATAATTACCTAAAATGCACAGGTCCCCAATTATACCAGGGGTATAAGAAGTAATAAATACGTACAAATAAATAATAGGCCAGGGGTACTAAACCTGAATCATAAAATTAGGCATGAAACTGGGATAAGAATAAAAATAAAATGAAGTAGAGAGAAATAAAGATAAAAATAAAAATAAGGATGGTGACACTAGGGGCCACAGGAGGTGTAATGGAGTGCACCACCAACAGTAGAAAGGGTATAAAAATGGGGACACAATGCACCATAATGGGCCACTATTCACAACCAAAGAAAAAAAAGGTACCTATAATACGCCTATTGCACCCAAAAAGGATAGAACTCATAATCCAATTGCTAAATGATAGAGAACACCTCATGGGTTAGCTATGAAACAATTCAAGTCAATATCTAAGTTGAGGCCCTCTTGGAGCAAGGGACCCCAACCGATATATCCAAGCAGTTTCATTTTGTGAGATCAGTGTGGTTTTATTTCCACCTCTCCAGTGGTCTCTTATGCAGTCAGCCCATAAAATATCAAACCAGTGGGATCAGGATTATGTACTGTGTCAAAATGGCGTGAAAGGTGGTGTTTTGGAAACCCCTTCCTAATGTTTTTAATATGTTCCCGTATACGTACAAACAGGGAGCGAGTAGTTCTACCCACATACTGCAAGTGGCATGGGCACTCTATGATATAAGTCACATGCGTGCTTTGGCAGGTTATAAGCTCCCTTATATGGTATTCTTTGTGGTCAGTTCTAGACTTGAAGGTTTCCCTTTTCCGGGGTTGCTTTTTACTAACCCTGCATGGTAAGCATCTCTGACATTTATAAAAGCCTTTCATATCTGGAAAGATTTTAATTGATCTGGGTGGATTAATTACGTTATGGACTAGATGGTCTCTGAGAGTAGGGGCTTTCCTATACACAACCTTAGGTTTGTTAGGAAGTAAGTTTGCAAGAACACGGACCTCTTTTAAGATGGGCCAGTATTTTTTTAAAATATGCTCAAATTCTTTATATTGGGTATTAAACCCTGTAACAAACACCATGTCCATTTTTTTCCCCTTTTACAGATTTAATGAACAGGTTGTTCTGGTCCATGTTATATTGCTATATTGGTCTTCAATTTAAGCAATTGGTCTAGCTTGTATCCTTTTTCACGAAATCGCTCAATCAGGGTATCTGCTTGCTTCAGGAAATCCTCAATTGTAACACAATTTCTGCGCAGTCTTATAAGCTGGCCTTTAGGGATATTCCCTTTCCATTGAGGGTGATGGCAGCTGGTTGATGGGATGTACCCATTTCTATCCGTTGCCTTGAAAAAGGTTTTATTATATAGGCCACCCCCCCTTCAAGATTTCAAGGTCAAGGTACTCAATCTTGTGGTTATATCATTTGCCAGTAAATGTAAGGCCATATCTGTTGGTATTTAGATCATGCAGAAATTGTTCAAAGGTCTCAGGTGTACCTTCCCATAATATAATGAGATCATCTATGTACCTGCGGTACAGTTTCAGCTGAGGGATTTTCTTGGCATAAACATACTCTTCTTCCCACATGTTCATGAGGAGATTAGCTACACTTGGGGCATACCGCGCGCCCATAGCAACTCCTTTTGTCTGGACATAATATTTTTGGTTATACCAAAAATAATTACATCCCATGGCAAGCTGTAGGCCTTCAAGTATGTAATTGATCTGTTCTTGTTTCATGGAGGTGTGTTTGTGAAGGGCTTTTTCTACATCCAATATCCCATCTTTTTGTACGATGCTTGTGTATAGAGAATTTACATCAGTGGTGGCTAGTAAATAATTCTGAGCCCCGCTTATTTCCTGCAATTTCTCTAGGACCTGGGCACTATCTTGTAAGTAGGATTTCCCCATGCAGACCAGTGGTTTAAGGAATTTGTCCAGATATTCACCTAGTCTAGAAAAGACTGAGGTAATCCCACTAATAATGGGTCTCCCAGGGGTCTTAATTCGCCTCTTGTGGATTTTCAGTGTATAATAAATCACCAGAGTTTTGGTAGAGTTGGATACCAGGTGCTCAGCTTCTTTAACACTAAGTATGCCTATGTCTTTTCCTTTCTTTACAAAGGCCTTCAACTTCTTCTCATATATAAGTTTTGGGTTTCCTCTGAGTTTTTTATAGTGTTTTCCAACTGGAGTAGATTCTCCATTTCCTCCTCATAGTCACTCTTATTTAGGATCACCAGTCCCCCCCCCCCTTGTCTGCAGGGCGGATTACCACTTCATTTCTTTTACCCAGAGATTTGATGGTTTTCCAGATATTCTTTGTTTCGTTATTGCTCCGTTTCTCTAATTTCCTCAGGTCATCCTCGACCATTTTTTAGAAGGCCCCCAAGCATTGATTGCCTGGTGTTTTAGGGTTAAAAGTAGATTTGTTTTTAGTGTACTTTGAACATAGAGTGGTTCTTCTCTTATTCTTGTATCTTTATTCATTGAGAAATGTTTCTTAAGGTTGAGTTTCCTCATAAATTTTTGCAGATCAATGTAGGTTTCGAATTTGTCTAAAGATTTTTCAGGGGCAAACTTAAGTCCCAGATCTAGGATTTTCATTTCATCATGAGTGAATTGGACATTACTAAGGTTGAACATACCCTTTTCTAGTGTTCTCTTCTTCTTCCCTCCTCTGTTTCCTCTAGTCGATTTCCTCTTTCTTCGAATCTCTGCATGTGCGCCATCTCTCTTCCATAACTGCTGTTCCAGTGTTCCCTGGGACGTCCCTGTTCCATGTGCTCCTGGTATGGGTCCGGCTGTTGGTCTTCCATTACCCTGTGTTGTCCTCCTCGGGGCCCTCCTCTGTTTCCATTCATTCCTCTCCATCCGGGATTTCTGTAGGCGACTCGGGCCTTCCATCTTCCTGGTGGTCTGTCTCATGGGCCTCGCCTGGGAAAATCCCTAAATTGACTAGAGTCCCTTCTGTGTTGTGGGCCCATATGGTCTCCATAATCTCTCCCATATTGGGCATGTCTATTCCCCTTTAAAGGTGAAAACCTGTTGTAGGTAGGTACATTGTATCTTGACGTTTGGGGGGTCCCATATACGGGCGGTTCCTGGTAATTGAAAGAAAAGGACCAGAGGGTCAAGAGACAGGATCAATAAAGGAGGAACACACTGGCTATAAGTATAAACTGGAACAATTTATTACATGAATAGATAATACAATTGAATTCCACCCACACATTAGGCGATTATACTAACCTCCACCACTAACATAGTGACATAGTGCAAAGTGACAGATTCACCACCTGGTACCCTCAACATTCATGCCAATATCCTCATAAGTAAATAGTATACAACCACCTGATATACCCACTGCTGGGAATATTGGAGCAATATACTTGGGACAATATTGTCAGAATAGGCAGTCTACAAGAACAATGCTGAATAAAAAAGGAATAGCATCTGGAGGAAAACCTGTTTAGATCCTGCCAATCCAGGTAACTGGGGTGGAAAAACACTGGAAACTGAAAAGTCTAAAGTCCTATGAAAACCAAATCCTTTGGAAGGTATAAATTATGACAGTCCTGTGTCCTGCTGCACATGCATGAAAATATAATTGTGAAATAGAACAGTCCAGTAGTAGGGATGAGCTTCGTGTTCGAGTGGAACCCATGTTCGACTCGAACATCGGCTGTTCGCCCGTTCGCCGAATTGCGAACGATATGGGCCGTTCGCGCCAAATTCGTGTGGCACGTCACGGCCCATAATTCACTGCGGCATGGCAGTGCATTGCTTGCTGATGATTGGCCAAGCATGCACTATGACCCGCATGCTTGGCCAATCACAGCGCCGCCTGAACAGAGAGCCATAATTGGCCAAAGCCAAGGAGGCTTTGGCCAATTATGGCTCAGGGGATTTAGTACACGCCCCACACTATATAAGGCCGCCTGCACGGCGGCCCTGTGTAGTGTGTGTTCCGGCGTTCATTGAGAGAGAGAGAGAGAGACAGACAGTGTCATTTGATTTGAGTTAGATAGATTAGGCAGAACAGTCAGTCAGTTAGCTGCACTTACAGTGTATTGTGTATATATATGCATCCCAGGTGTTGCATATATATATATACACTGTATTCAGTTTAGCTAGATCCGTTCCTGTTATCTTCTAGACTATTTACATTTAGTGCAGTGCGTCCTGCTCACAGTGTTCAGCTAGATCCGTTCCTGTTATCTTCCTACTGACAGGCAGGCTTGTCTGGTTACAGTATATAAAGCTACCTGAAGAAAATTACTGGTGTTCTATTTGATCCTATTAGTACCACGGTCAGGCAGCTAGACTATTTACATTTAGTACAGTGCGTCCTGCTCACAGTGTTCAGCTAGATCCGTTCCTGTTATCTTCCTACTGACAGGCAGGCTTGTCTGGTTACAGTATATAAAGCTACCTGAAGAAAATTACTGGTGTTCTATTTGATCCTATTAGTACCACGGTCAGGCAGCTAGACTATTTACATTTAGTACAGTGCGTCCTGCTCACAGTGTTCAGCTAGATCCGTTCCTGTTATCTTCCTACTGACAGGCAGGCTTGTCTGGTTACAGTATATAAAGCTACCTGAAGAAAATTACTGGTGTTCTATTTGATCCTATTAGTACCACGGTCAGGCAGCTAGACTATTTACATTTAGTACAGTGCGTCCTGCTCACAGTGTTCAGCTAGATCCATTCCTGTTATCTTCCTACTGACAGTCAGGCTTGTCTGGTTACAGTATATAAAGCTACCTGAAGAAAATTACTGGTGTTCTATTTGATCCTATTAGTACCACGGTCAGGCAGCTAGACTATTTACATTTAGTACAGTGCGTCCTGCTCACAGTGTTCAGCTAGATCCGTTCCTGTTATCTTCCTACTGACAGGCAGGCTTGTCTGGTTACAGTATATAAAGCTACCTGAAGAAAATTACTGGTGTTCTATTTGATCCTATTAGTACCACGGTCAGGCAGCTAGACTATTTACATTTAGTACAGTGCGTCCTGCTCACAGTGTTCAGCTAGATCTGTTCCTGTTATCTTCCTACTGACAGGCAGGCTTGTCTGGTTACAGTATATAAAGCTACCTGAAGAAAATTACTGGTGTTCTATCCCAGCTTAGTGCAGCTACAGGCCATTAGTATGTCTGGAAGGCCAAGAAGGAGAGGCAGACAGTCACAAGCCAATAAGAGAGGGCAAGCTGGCACTGTGTCTAGTGCTGGTCGTGGAGACGGTGCATCCTCATCAGCACGTGGCCATGGGACACGCTGGGCCTTTTTTACGGCAGCTGGCCGTGTTGAGCCGCAACATGCGGAAGACTTGGTCGAGTGGATGACCAAGCCGTCCTCATCCTCCTCATCCTCTCCCACCCATGCCCAGGGTGCTTTGTCTGGCAAAGCAGCGGCCTCTTCCCTCAGCTCAATGTCATCAGTGACTCCTTCCCTAGCTCCACCATGTCCTCATGAGGATTCCCTCGAACTGTTTGACCACAGTGTTGGGTACATGCTCCAGGAGGATGCCCAGCGTTTGGAAGGCTCTGATGATGATACTGAGCTCGATGAAGGCAGTAACATGAGCACGGACAGAGGGGGTGCCCAAGAAGGACAGCAATCTGGCAGTCATGCTCCCCCTGCTGCAGCATACTGCCAGGTTTGCTCCAGTGATGAGGAGGGAGGGGATGATGAGGTCACTGTCTCAACGTGGGTGCCTGATAGGAGAGAGGAGGAGGAGGAGGAGGAGGAGGCGGCACATCACCAACGAGGCAGGATGCCCTCCAGGGGCCAGCCTAAGGGCAGCACATTGACTGCATCACACCCCAAAGCTCCACATGTGCAGGGCGCTGCAGTCTCTGCGCGTTATTCAAAAAGTTCTTTGGTGTGGGCCTTTTTTGAGACGAGTGCATCAGATCGCACCGCTGCTATTTGCAACATATGTCTCAAGCGTATCTCACGTGGCCAAAACATCTCCCGCTTGGGTACCACATGCTTGACCAGACATATGTTGACCTGCCATGCAGTTCGTTGGCAAGCGTATCTAAAAGACCCACACCAAAGAACAAAGAGGATCTCTCCTTGCTCCTCATCAGCTGAGATTTCCAACCCCACTAGACCTCCAGTCCTCTCTGAGACCTGCAGTGAGAGGAATGAAGGTGTAGAATTAGGTGTGTCACAGCCAAGTACTTGTGGGCAATCTGCTTTTGGTACACCGACGTCAGATTGTACCAGGCAAATTTCCCTGCCCCAGCTGCTGCACCGCCGAAAGAAGTTTGCTCCCAGCCATCCACATGCCCAGCGGTTGAATGCTAGCTTGGCAAAATTGCTAGCACTTCAACTGCTGCCTTTTCAGTTGGTAGACTCTGCCCCCTTCCGTGAGTTTGTGGAATGTGCGGTTCCTCAGTGGCAGGTACCCAAACGCCACTTTTTCTCACGGAAGGCGATTCCGGCTCTCTACCGGCATGTGGAAGGCAGGTGCATATTACCGCTGACTCATGGTCCAGCAGGCATGGACAGGGACGTTACCTAAGTTTCACGGCACATTGGGTGACTCTGCTGGCAGCTGGGAAGGATGCAGGACAAGGTGCAGTAGTGTTGGAGGTTGTTCCGCCACCACGCCTCCAAAATGCTGGTTGTGACACACCTCTCTCCTCCACCCCCTCCTCTTCTTCTTCCTCCATGGCCTCTTCCTCGGAACCAGCGGTGCTCTGTAGTGGTTCAAGGGGCTACGCAAGTACGCAGGCCAAAAGATGCCATGCGGTGCTTGAGCTGGTGTGCTTGGGGGACAGGAGCCACACTGGGGCAGAGGTTCTGTCAGCTCTGCAGGGGCAGGTTCAGAGGTGGTTGACGCCACGCCAACTTAAGGCAGGAATGGTGGTTTGCGACAATGGCACCAACCTCCTCTCTGCCCTCCGACAGGGACAAATGACCCATGTGCCCTGTTTGGCTCACGTCCTTAACTTGGTGGTGCAGCGGTTCTTGGGCAGGTACCCGGGCTTACAGGATGTCCTGAGGCAGGCCAGGAAAGTCTGTGTGCATTTCCGCCGGTCATATAATGCCAGTGCTCGGCTGACGGACCTCCAAAAGGAGTTTAACCTGCCCAAGAACCGCCTAATCTGTGACATGCTCACCAGGTGGAACTCAACGTTGGCCATGCTGCAGCGGCTGCACACGCAGCAGAGGGCCATCAATGAGTACCTGTGCGACTATGGCACCAGGACAGGGTCAGGGGAGCTTGTTTTTTTTTCCCCACGCCAGTGGGCCATGATCAGGGATGCATGCACTGTCCTGTCACCATTCGAGGAGGGCACGAGGATGGTGAGCAGTGACAGTGCATGCATCAGTGACACTGTCCCCCTTGTCCACCTGTTGGAGCACACGCTGCGTGGAATAATGGACAGGGCACTTGAGGCAGAACAGAGGCAGGAAGAGGAGGACTTCCTTAGCTCTCAAGGCCCCCTTTATCCAGACAGTGTTCCTGCGTGCCCGCCGATCACACAGGAAGAGGAGGAGGAGGAGGAGGAGGAGGAGGAAGATTGTGTCAGTATGGAGGTGGAGCCTGGCACTCAGCATCAGCAGCAGTCTTTAAGGGATCAGTCCCAAGAAACACATGGACTTGTACGTGGCTGGGAGGAGGTGGCTGCGGACGTTGTCGTCCTTAGTGACCCAGAGGACTCCGGACCGAATGCCTCAGCAAACCTACGCTGCATGGCCTCCCTGATCCTGCAAAGCCTGCGTAAGGATCCTCGTATTCGTGGTATCAAGGAGAAGGACCAATACTGGCTGGCAACCCTCCTTGATCCACGTTACAAGGGTAAGGTTGCGGACCTTATCTTGCCATCGCAGAGGGAGCAGAGGATGAAACATCTTCGGGAGGCCTTGCAGAAAGGTCTGTGCAATGCGTTCCCAGAGACTGGGAGGTTACAAACTCCTGTTTCTGGACAACGTGTTGCTGAGGCTTCGGTCAGTCAAAGAAGGAGCGGTGGAGAAGGTGGCCGTCTGACCGATGCGTTCAGACAATTTTTTGGTCCGCAGCCCCAAGGTATGATCGGTTCCAGCAACCATCGCCAGCGTCTGTTTTACATGGTGCAGGAATACCTAGGGGCAAGATCAGACTTGGACACCTTTCCCACCGAAAATCCTCTGGGTTACTGGGTCTTGAGGATGGATCACTGGCCAGAGCTTGCACAGTATGCAATTGAGCTACTGGCCTGTCCTGCATCCAGCGTTCTTTCGGAACGCACATTCAGTGCTGCTGGAGGCGTGGTAACCGATCACAGGGTGCGTCTGTCCACCGACTCGGTCGATCGGCTGACCTTCATAAAAATGAATGAGTCTTGGATCACCACCAGCTACCAAGCACCTGATGCTGATGTAACCGAATAATTTTTTTTGAAATCTCAGATCCCTTCAAAGACTGCCTATGCTGATGCTGAGTGACTATCCCTGAGTAATTATCCTCTTCCTCCTCAATCATCACGCTGATAGCTTGTAAGAACATTTTTGGTTCTGGGCGCCACCACCAGTGCCTAAGGCACAATTTTTCAGCCCCTGTTTAACAGGGGCGTGTTAATTACAATTTTTGATGTAATACTTTGCAGCAGGGCTCGTTCCTGCATTCCAACTAGAGTGTCTGTGAGGGGTTGCAGTGTTGTGGCACCAGCACCAGTGCCTAAGGCCCAATTTTTCTGCCCCTGTCTAACAGGGGCGTGTAATTACAATTTTTGATGCAATATTTTGCAGCAGGGCTCGTTCCTGCGTTCCAACTAGAGTGTCTGTGAGGGGTTGCAGTGTTGTGGCACCAGCACCAGTGCCTAAGGCCCAATTTTTCTGCCCCTGTCTAACAGGGGCGTGTAATTACAATTTTTGATGCAATACTTTGCAGCAGGGCTCGTTCCTGCGTTCCAACTAGAGTGTCTGTGAGGGGTTGCAGTGTTGTGGCACCAGCACCAGTGCCTAAGGCCCAATTTTTCTGCCCCTGTCTAACAGGGGCGTGTAATTACAATTTTTGATGCAATACTTTGCAGCAGGGCTCGTTCCTGCGTTCCAACTAGAGTGTCTGTAAGGGGTTGCAGTGTTGTGGCACCAGCACCAGTGCCTAAGGCCTAATTTTTCAGCTCCTGTTCAACAGGGGCATGTAATTACAATTCTTGATCTAATATTTCACAGCAGGGCCCTGTGAGGGCTTACAGTGTTGTGGCCACAGCAACACCTAAGGCCCAAATTTCTGCTGAGTATATAGGGCAGGCCCCTACTTTCAAACATCTAACTTACAAACGACTCCTACTTGCAAACGGAAGGAGACAACAGGAAGTGAGATGAAATCTACCCCTAGGAAGGGAAATTCTCTCCTGTAAGAGTTAATATGGGAAAACAATTTCTCCTTTCCACTGATGCTTTCCAATCCTTGTTCCACAAAAAACCCAAATTTTCAAAAAACATTTTTCATTGGGACAAAAAGTGAGGTGAAATCTTCTGAAGAGGAGGAAAGACAGAAAAACAAATGTCACAGGGGTGATAACCCTTCCCTATGTTTTCCAAAAAGCTTAAAAAAGATTTTTTGGCTGGAGCTAAACGCTTTAAAAATTTACCCGTTCAAAATTACAAAGAGATTCTACTTAACAACAAACCTACAGTCCCTGTCTTGTTTGCACCGCCTGTATACTGCTGTTCAGAGTATATAGGGCCTTTCCTTATTTTAATTTGGGTGCGGGGTTCCCCTTAATATCCATACAAGACCCAAAGGGCCTGGTAATGGACTGGGGGGTACCCATGCCGTTTGTCTCACTGATTTTCATCCATATTGCCATGACCCAACATGACATTAAACCCGCAAGCAGTTTTAAATGAGATTTTTTCCTTTAAAAATGACATTTGGTGCAGGGACTGTTCTAAACACGGGAAACACGAGCCACTTTACAGGCCTACTATAGACACACCCCAGGTACGATATTTAAAGGAATATTTCACTTTTTTTTTTTTACTTTAAGCATCATTAAAATCACTGCTCCCGAAAAAACGGCCGTTTTTAAAAGTTTTTTTTGCATTGATACATGTCCCCTGGGGTAGGACCTGGGTCCCCAAAACCTTTTTAGGACAATACCATGCAAATTAGCCTTTAAAATGAGCACTTTTGATTTCGAACGTTCGAGTCCCATAGACGTCAATGGGGTTCTAACGTTCGTGCGAACTTTCGGTCCGTTCGCAGGTTCTGGTGCGAACCGAACCGGGGGGTGTTCGGCTCATCCCTAGTGACAGCATGCAGGGGAGCTTCTCCCTGCACCCACTTTTACAATTTAAGAAAAAGCAACTGTGCGGGGCTCTGCCTACCCAGCCACATAATTTATTCATAGGGTTCTGTGAATAGGAAGACTACAACTACTGTCAGCCATTGTGGCTGGCTCAAAGAACCACCAGGGCGCTAAGAAGAGCTCTAGGTAGTTCATTGATTGTTCCTGTCATTGCCTTGCACTGCACCCACAATCTGCTTATCATGGTGCAATGCTTTAGATGCTCCTAATAAAAAAACTAATAAACAAATGCAATTTTTTTTACCTGCAAAAAGATGTGCATTTATTATTTTTTTAAAAGGCTAATTTAGCCTTTAAAGTTTTACTTTTACTTTCAAAATAAGTGGGTCAACAAGCCCTCAAATAGTATTTCATGGCTAGAGTGAACACTTTTTTTATTTATACTTAACAGTTTTGCACTGTCACTGGTTTGAATCTAGTGCTGTTTTCTTTTATCTAACAAAGACTAATGTGAGGATATATCCCCATTATAATTCCCTTTTCCACCCAGCCATTACAAAGCCTCATAATAGTGTCACACCCCTGTGATCAATGCTTCAATATGCAGACTAGGGATGAGCCGAACACCCCTCGGTTCAGTTCGCAGCAGAACATGCGAACAGGCAAAAAATTACTTTGAACACGCAAACACCTTTAAAGCCTATGGGACACGAACGTGAAAAATCAAAAGTGCTCATTTTAAAGGCTTATAAGCACGTTATTCCATAAAAAGTGTTTGGGGACCCGGGTCCTGCCCCAAGGGACATGTATCAATGCAAAAAAAAGTTTTAAAAACCCCTGTTTTTTCGGAAGCAGTGATATTAATAATGCTTAAAGTGAAACAATAAAAATTAAATATTCCTTTAAATATCGTGCTTGGGGGTGTCCTTAGTATGCCTGTAAAGTAACACATCTTTCCCATGTTTATATCAGTGCCACAGCAAAATTACATTTCTAAAGGAAAAAAATGTCATTCAAAACTGCCTGTAGCTGTAATGTATTGTTGGATCCCGGCAATATAGATAAAATACCAAAAATACCACAAAAAAAAATCCAATACCCCCAAAATCCATACCAGGCCCTTCAGGTCTGGTATGGATATTAAGGGGAACCCTGCACCCAATTTTTTTTTTTTTTAATGGCATGGGGTTCCCCCAGGCACTATATACTCTGAACAGCAGTATATATACTATACGACCTGCCCTATATACGCTGCAGAAAATTGGGACTTAGGTGTTGGTGGTACCAGAACACTGTAAGCCTGCACTACAGCTGTACTGTATTGTGTACTGTGTACACCACCAGAAGTGTAGTATAAACTGTACACACTGTATTAGATACTGTGTACACCACCTGCACTGTATTAGAAATGGTACTATGGCTGCACTGCATTGCGTACTATGTACACCACCAGAAGTGTAGAAGAAAATGTACACACTGTATTAAATACTGTGTACACCGCCTGCACTGTTTTAGAAACTGTACTACGGCTGCACTGTATTGTGTACTGTGTACACCACCATAAGTGTAGTAGAAACTGTACACACTGTATTAGATACTGTGTACACCGTCTGCTGTGCATTAGAAACTGCACTACAGCTGCACTGTATTGTGTACTGTGTACACCACCATAAGTGTAGTAGAAACTGTACATACTGTATTAGATACTGTATACACCACCAGAAAAGTAGTAGAAACTCTACTACGACTGCACTGTAATGTGTACTGTGTACACCACCAGAAGTGTAGTAGAAACTGTACATACTGTATTAGGCTTCATGTACATGGGACGTTTCTCAACCTCTCCTGAATGCTGGAACATCACAGCTAGTAATCCATGTTTAAAAACGTGTGTTTAGCATCGTTTACAAGCGGCGTTTGCGTTTACTAAAGATAACCTCAGGAGACCCTCCCAAATGATTAGAAAGCACTAAAAACAAGTATTTATTAACTATTTCAGCCATTCTGTGAGAGAACAGTATGAGTAGCAGGCAAGAAAGCAGTGTGCTTGTAGCTAGCTGTTATTTTTTGGTTGGTTTGTTAATATGGATCCCATGATAAGCATGTGTGAGGAAATGCTCCTGATGTTGCTTTTGCTGAGGCTCCAAAGATGTAGAAAATTGAGTGAGAGGACCAGAGTTCCTGGCTACTGGACACATCCATTGATAGCTCAACACATGCCCACAGGATACATTCTAATATCTATGTTCAGCTGCGTAATTATCCAGATCATTTTTTTTTTTTTTTTTTTTTTTTAGAAGCATGTCAATTGCCACCTTTGACGTTCTCTTGGAAAAGGTTAGACCCCGTCCAGTTCGCATAGACACCAACATGAGGAAAAGTGTGCCACCAGAGGAAAGTCTGTTGGTGACTCTGAACTTCAGCGTCAAGTAATGCAAGTCGTGTATTGTACAGCATAATTCGCTGATGAGGGGAATATGACATGGTATATTAAGCTTGCAGGCAGTGATAATTAGGTTTTTGGTGTGTTTTTTGCATTTTCCAGGCTCAAAAGTAATTTTTAAAGTGTTCCCTATTAAAAACGCTTCTAGACGAAAACGCGCCTAAACATGGGTAGCCGCATTTAGATGCGTTTAGCACTTGAAATGCCTCTAAACACAGCTTCTGAACGCATTTCTTTGTGTTCCACAAAAAGCCTCTAAACTCAACTGCCTAAAAACAACTATAAACGAACCTGTGTACATGTACTGATAAGATAACATAGAGGAGAGTTCAGGAGCAGTTAGGCATTTTTTTCAACTGCTCCTGAACTCTCCTGAATGTCCGTTTACCAGCAGCAGTGTACATGAGACCTTAGATACTGTGTACACCACCAGAAAAGTAGTAGAAACTGTACTATGGCTGCACTGTATTGTGTACTGTGTACACCACCAGAAGTGCAGTAGAAACTGTACACACTGTATTAGATACTGTGTACACCGCCTGAAGTGTATTAGAAGAAGTACACCACAGAATTCACTGTAAATATAGGCTACACTGGATGCAGAATATAGATATATAGATATATATCTATATACACACACAAGACTGTATATATATATATATATATATATATATATATATATATATATATATTAATACACCACCTGAAGTGTGTTAGAAACAGTACACCATGGAATGCACTGTAGATATAGACTCAGGTCGAACTTATGTTCAACCCGAACATCGAGCTCATCTCTAATGCAGACTAGACCAAAAACTGGGGAGTCCAGCTGCATGAGAGAGACATTGAGACATCTTTATTATAGTCTTTTGGGAAGAGGTGGAGACACAAACTACTAAAAGAAAATCTTGCCACCAAAAGACTTCTTTATTCCCTGATATTAGCATACTGTTATGCACAGAACTCCAAATGTGTTCACACGGTACATAACTATTTGTATTAAGACAATTCTTTTTTCCAAGGATGACCGTGAACACGGAAAAGCTTGATTCGATATTACTTTCCATTAAGTACTCCATTTAATGAGTCTCCCAGAAGCATCACACTGAACTCCAGTCCTATTCAGTGCACAGCTTTCTCACATTAGGTTATGTGATCTTGATGTGTGGGCTCATAAGTAAGAGTTCACATCTGTTGTGGGGAATCATAAGATGTTTTGGCAAAAACCTGAGTATTGCAATCACATTCATATCAAAATAGCCAGTCTGGGACATATTATGATCCATCATAATTAAATTGTAGATGTAAAATAAATCAATGGTTAAACAAATATTAGAATCATAATGGGACCTTTGAGTTCTCTTTGCTCAAAGAGGGAGTGAATGTAATTGTTTCAATTTAAAGTGGAACATATAATAATGGCAGCCATTTTTTAGGTGATTTTGGAAGCCAGTAATTTATAGGGAATTAGAGAAATCACAAATCCACGATTTACATACTTCACTATCAATAAAAGCGACATTGAAAAGTTTTTATAGGGAGGCCGCATTGCTCAGCCATGTTCCACAACTGTCAACTTTAGGGAGCCAATCCTGAGCAATGATATGCAGTTGCCATTGGACTAAGTACATGTAGACAAAAGTGGCTAAAAGAGGCTGGAAGAGAGACCAGCACTACCAAGAAGCAAACTAAATATAGTAGCAAACCAATATTTTCTAAAAGAAAAAAAAATCATAGTATTCGTGTAATAATCACAGTGCTTCAGCAAACTAAATTTTATCTAGTTACAATTTAGATATACTTTACCAATTATTTAGCTAGGCAAACTGAAACAATTAAAAAAAGTATAGGGTTGAAATTCTCTGAAAAACTCTTTTTGACAAAACAACTTTTTTTTTATTCCCCAGCATGTGCCTAATTTAGGAATTTTTCAAAAGAGTAAAGATTCCTCAAAGGACCTTTAACATCAAAAACAGTCCCTCATTGTAAAACCACAGACAAAGTTGACATTGTTGGGTGCATTTTAATAGAACAAGAAACAAGTTTATAACCTTGTGGCCCTTAGGTGAGAACAATATCTATAAACTGCAACAGACAAAGAAATGCATTGCCCCTTAAAAGAATTCCATGCACAGTGTATTCCAACAATTCCTTCAAATGCCCACCACAAGCTCCACAACAACTAACATTCTCCAGATTTTATCAAGGCAAGTGAAAGACAAACAAAATAAAATAAAAATACATTTAACAACATTGAGTAAAAGTAGTATTTCATATAAAGATTTAAAATTTGTATTATTATATACATATACAGTATATATACGCTACTGTGTAAATGTTTTTAGTTAGGTGGGGAAAATGCTGTAAATATAGAAAAATAGAAGTATTAATAGTATAGTTTTATCAATTAACAAAATAGGAAAACAATGAACAGAAGAGAAATCAAAATCAAATCAATAATTGGTGTGGCCACCCTTTGCCTCAAACACAGCATCAGTACTTCTAGGTGCACTTGCACACAAGTTTTGAATGAAAACTAACCAATGATCTTCTGTGGATGTAGGCTGCCTCATATCCTTCTGTCTCTTTATGTGATCCAAGACAGACTTGATGATGTTGAGATCAGGGCTCTGTGGGGGTCAAACTATCACTTTCAGGATTCCTTGTTCTTCTTTATGCTGAAAATAGTTCCTTATGACATTGACAGTATGTTTGGAGTTGTTGTCCTGATGCATAATGAATTTGGGGCCAGTCTCACTCCTTTCTGATGGTATAGCTTGATGGATAAGTATTTCTCATTATTGAAGACACCATTAATCCTGACCAAATCTTTTAACTCCATTTGTAGAAATGCAGCCCCAAACATGCAAGGAACCTCCACCATGCTTCACTGTTACCAGCAGACATCCATTATTGTACCGCTCTCTAGCCCTCAATAAACAAACTGCCTGTCACGTACCTAGTGGCTTGAGCCCGAATAGCAGAGGGAGGCCTCCCTTACGGCTCCCACTTGCAGCCCCTGGTAAGGTAACAGAAGGCACAGGAGTGAGGAGTGGTACGAGTGCCTGGCAGGATCAACAGCGGAGAAAGTCAGTCCAGAAGTCCAGGGATTCTTTGCAGGAGACAGGAACAGGAGGCAGGCTGGGACTGAAGTGCTGGACTGGAACCAGGAACAACTGACAGGTTGGCAGGCTGGAGCTGGAGTGCAGGACTGGAACCAGGAACAGCTGACAACTTAGCAGGCTGGGACCAGAACACTGGACTGGAACCAGGAACAACTGATAGGTAAGCAGGCTAGAACTCGAGCACTGTACTGGAACCAGGAACTGCTGACAGGCAAGCAGGCTGCAACTGGAGCACTGGACTGGAACCAGGAACAGCTGACAGGCAAGCAGGCTGGAACTAGAGAACTGGACTGGAACCAGGAGCAGCTGACAGGTAAGCCAGCTGGAACTGGAACACACTGAGAGTAGTCAGACAGGCCGGGTCGGATATCAAGCGGGCAGCAGAGGGACCAGAGGAACAGGCAGGAGAGTAGTCAAAGACAGGCCGGAGGTTGGATGCAGGCGGATAGCTGGGATAGTCATGGAAAGCCAGGTATTCACAGGAAAAGTCTCAGATCAGGTAAAGGCACACAGAATGCTGTAGAGCAGACAGCAAATTTTTTCCTTGTCAAAAGAAGTTTATTGAGTATACAATGTTATAAAGATACATAAAGTAAGTTTACAAGGATCTATAAAGTAAGCTCATTGTTTTACAGTAGGGTTTATATAGGTAAATATCATGAAATTTCAAATATTAAACATTGGGTTCACGTAAACCTAAATTAAAGATATATATCATTTCCTTAGTTACTTTTGTAGGTATTTAAATGATTTATACCTACTATACATATTGTTTACAAGTAGAGTGTATATAGGTCAAATAAATTCTGATAATGAGCTTTAATCGTAAGGTGGAGAAAAGGAAAGAGAAAGAAGAAAAAGGGTTGAAAGGTAGAGGTATGGTCCACAAGGTTGTCCCGCTCGTCAGTTTATTATTCTTTTTAGTTCTCTTTGAAGCCTTAGAATGGGTGTCTCTGTAAGTCATTTAATCTGTTACCATGGCAACACGACAGAGTCATTGAAGTTTGACAGGAACTGTTGTTTTATCCAAGGATGCCAAAGTTTTTCAAATTTTGGAATTTGATTTTGATCGATGGCTACCATCTTAGCATGGGACATTGTATTATTCATTCTGTGAATTGTTTCTGCTAGTACCAATGTAGGAGATTTCCATGCCTTGGCCACTGTTTGTTTTGCAGCCGTTATTAGTTGGATCATAAGTTTGAATTGAGAGAGTGTTAACCATTCCGGTTTTAGATTAAGTAAAGTTAAATATGGATCTGGTTGTATTATTTTTTTAAATATTTTAGATGCAATCACGAAGACTTCCTTCCAGAAGGTTTGGATTACTGGGCACGTCCACCATATGTGTAAATATGTGCCTATTTCTGGGCATCCTCGAAAACAAAGAGCTGAGGTATTAGGTGAATATTTTGCCACTCTAGCGGGTACAAGGTACCAGCGAGTTAGGACTTTATAATTTGTCTCCAGTGCTAAGATGTTGGGTGAAGATGACTTAGATGTGAGCCATATGTTAGACCAGTCCATGTCTTCTAATGTTCGTCCCAGGTCCTCCTCCCACCTTTGAACGTAAGAGGGTCTATTAAGATTTGCTACTCCATATAATTGATTATAAAGTGATGAAATTGTACCTTTAGCAAATGGATCTTTTGTACAGATTGATTCAAAAATGGATAATTGGGATAATGGTGTATCCCCCTTTAGGAATGGTGTATAGAAATTTTTGATTTGGAGATATCTAAATATCTCAGAGTTTGGTAGATCATATTTTTCTCTAAGCAATGGGAATGAAAGGAATGATTTAGATGCTATGAAGTCATTTAGTGTCTGAATGCCTGATGTTGTCCAAGCTTTAAAAGAATTTGGGTAGATCCATGCCGGATAAAAGGCCGGATTTCTGATAAAAGAAAGGAGAGGATTGTGTGGAGATTGTAACTGATATTTGGTTTTTAGTTTATCCCAGAGAGATAAGAAGTGTTTAGTTATGGGATTATGAATTTTAAAGCGGTCTTTAGGATCAAGCCATAATAAATTTGATATTAATAGAGGGTCATTTTCTGAAGCCTCTATAAATACCCATAATGGGATTTCCTGTTTTGCATGGTATTTGGACAGACTGGCCAAATGTGCTGCTCTGTAGTAGTTAGTAAAATTAGGGTATCCCAGGCCTCCTTTATTTTGGGGAAGATGTAGTGTGTGTATAGGTATACGTGGTTTAGAAGAGCCCCATATAAACGAAGTTGCTCTTTTTTGTATTATTCTCAAAAAATAGGAAGGAATTGGAATAGGGAGGACTCTGAATAGATAAAGCAATTTGGGTAGAATAGTCATTTTGATTGCATTAATCTTCCCTATCCAGGATAAAGGAAGTTGCGACCATTGTTTTATTAGATTTGTGATCTGTCTTAATACAGGAAGATAATTGGTTGAGAATAAGTCAGAATGAGATGCTGTTAAATGAATTCCAAGATATGGGATTGATTTTTCTGCCCATGTGAATGGGAGTGCAGCCCTAGCCGGGATCAATTCCATGTTTGTGAGTGAAATATTAAGCACTAGGCATTTCTTAGGATTAATCATAAGGCCGGATAGGGCTGCGAATCCATCAAGAGCTGGTATTAAGTTAGGACCAGAGACCTGTGGTGATGATAGAAAAAGTAATATATCGTCTGCAAATATACATAATTTGTGTGTAATACCTCCTACTTCAATGCCAGTTATAGTTTGGTTTGTTCTGATGTATTGGGCCATGGGTTCGAGTATAAGGGCAAATAATAAGGGAGATAATGGGCAACCCTGTCGGGTACCTCTTTTGATATTAAAGGCTTCAGATTTGTATCCAGCATATTTTATATAGGCTTTGGGTTTATTATATAATGCTTTGATCCATGTTAAAAAGTGGGGTCCAAAACCCCATTTTTGTAATGAATATTGCATATATTGCCAGGATACTGTGTCAAATGCCCTCTTAATATCGAGAGATAGAAAACATAAAGGGATTTTCCGTTTTTTAGCAATAAGTGCCAATAACACTGCCCTGCGTATATTATCGCCTGCCTGTCTATTTGGCATGAAGCCTACTTGATCTCTATGTATTAATTTTCCTATAATGCTATTGAGGCGTTTTGCTATTATTTTTGCTAATAATTTAATATCGAGGTTTAACAGAGAGATAGGCCGATAATTCACACAGGAAGTATCATCAGAAAGGGGTTTTGGGATCATACAAACAATTGCCATTAGTGTTTCTTGCCGAAAAGAATGTCCATCTAGAAGTTTGTTAAAAGTTTCAGTGAGAATGGGAGAGAGTATTTCTGAGAATGTTTTATAGTATAAAGCCGAGTAGCCGTCTGGGCCTGGTCTTTTGTTAAGTTTTAGGTCTTTTATGGCGTTAGCAACTTCGCCTATAGTTATGGGCTCATCCAAACTGTTTTTTTGATTCTGAGATAACTCAGGTAAGGTTATTTTTGAGAAGAAGGATTCAGCCTCTGTAGGATTAAATTCATTGTTTGTCTTGTATAAAGTTGCGAGATGTGAGTGAAATTTATGGACTATTTTAACTGGATTACAAGTGTAAACATTTTTTGATAATTTCAAACGTATTGGTTTGAAAGATTTGTTAGTTGAATTTAATGCCCGAGCCAAATATGTACCTGGTTTGTTTGTATTCATGTAGAAATTGTGTTTGGAGCGTTTGAGGGATTTATCAACTGACTCGGTGAGAAATAGATCGTATTCCAGTCTAGATTTTTCCAGATGAGATTTTGTACTCTGAGATGGATTATCTTGAAATGATATGTAGGCTGCATTAAAATTGAGTTCTAGTTTTTTTGCTAGATTTTTGCGTTCCCGTTTAAATAGTGCCATTTGTCTTTGTATTGTACCACGCAAGACAGGCTTATGAGCTTCCCACAGTGTTATTGGGGAGATGTCTGTTGTATTATTAATTGATATGTATTCCTTTAAAGCTTGTTCAATGGCCATCTGATGTAGTGGGTGTTTGAGCATTATGTCCGGTAAGTACCACGTTGGGTCATGCGCTTTTGGTATGGCTGAGGCTATAGTAGTGTATACTGCATTATGGTCAGACCACGGAATCGGAATTATATCTGATGCAATAATTTCTGGTATCATTCCTATTGTTAGAAAAATATGATCTATTCTGGTGAAGGTTTGATGAGGGTGTGAGAAATAAGTGAATTTCTTTTTCATTGGGTTACTTTCTCTCCACGAATCTACCAGATTGTATTTGGAAAGAAGTTGAAAAAAAGTTAATCTAGAGGTTATTTTGGATGGTGTAGAAGGTGATTTATCTAGAAATGGAAGGAGGACCTGGTTCGAATCCCAACACATTATCACTGTTCCTATTTTGTGTGTATTAATCACTTGTAATATATGTGAGAGGAATGGTGTAGGTTGTTTGTTGGGAGCGTAGTAGGAAATCACCGTGATTGCTGTATCCATTATATAACCCATGAGTATCAGGTATCTACCTTCTGGGTCTTTAATTTCTGATGATAAGGTGAATGGTGTGGATCAGTGAAATGCAATTAGAGTTCCCCTTTGCTTGGTACAGGCAGAAGCCGTGTAAATTTGTTGATAAAAAGGAGAAATATATTTTGGAGTAGAATCTTTGGTGAAGTGTGTTTCTTGGAGGCATACTATGTGAGCCTTCTTGCTATGGAAAGTACGGAAGGCTTTGGTCCTTTTTTGAGGGACATTTATTCCCTGAACATTCAGGGAAAGTATATTCAGTGGTGCCATGGCAATAGATCAAATAGTTTTGACTTACTTTTTGTTATGCAGAGCTGACTGCGCAGATCAACCTGTGTGGACTGAAGAGATGAATAGATAGAAAAGAAACCAGTGAATTCTGGAGTAAAGAGTAAACAAAAAACACATGAGATTAGATGATACATTGTATAAATTATTTTTTGCAAGTAATCACAATTTACCCGTGAAAGAGAATAAATATCTCTCTCAGGGGAATAAGTGCCTTCGTCACACTCCCACATAATATGGTTGGGAGAATGAGGAGGGCTAATGGGGGTACACGGATCTTCCGCTTACAGGAGAGAAGTGCTATGTCAAAAGACATCAAAATGATGTTTCATTAATTGGAGTGCAGAATATAGTTTTTGTTGAAATTATTTATTCCAGGGTGGTTGTATATGGTTAGTCTTGCCCTAGGCTAAATAATTCAGTTAGAAAGGTACTGTTAATAACTTTGGTATTGATGAAGATAGTTTGAATTATTTTGGGATTTTAACCCTTTTAGAGTAAACAATTACATATTTTATTCATATGTAACTCTTTAGATATGTTAACTCATAAAATTGAGGTTATATTGCTTCAGATTAGAATAAACAAAAACATAATTCTAGGAACTAGTTAGGTAATAATATATTTGTTTTAAGAAAAGAAAGAAAAAGCTTCCATTACTTCTGGGTTATTGAACATATTTGTCCTAAAAAGTAATAAATCTATTGTTATTACCTGATAATATATAACTGAACAAGAATTTCCTTATTTCACTTATATATTCTAAGGCTATATGAATCAGAAGTAATAAGAAATATAACTGGAATGTAACATGATCCCACACAGTGTGTGACTATCAGAATGCAGTTACATTCAGTTACAAATACAGGTTTTTTATAGAGAACCATCTCTTAGTATAATAAATGAAGAGATATCAGGAATTAGGATGTCAGTCCATTGAATCTTCTTGGTCCATGGATGATGTGGCATAACGGCCTCTTTTGTGAGAATGATGATTCCCATTTTGTTCTGAAATTTTCTGGGTGCTGCCTGAAGGTGAAGATGATGCCATTCTTCTGCGTGTGGGAGTGTTGCTGCTTGTGGGTTCTGTCAGATTTAATTTTAAAAGGGTTTGTTGTAGTTCATCTGCTGATCTGCTTCTGTAAATTGTACCTTGGTAGTTAAATCTGACTGAAAAGGGGAAGCCCCATTGATACATAATGTTGTGGCGTTGCAGTTCCATTAGTTGGGGTTTCATGGATCGTCTTTTAGTAATAGTAAGTTGGGATAGGTCAGCAAAAATTTGATAATTGTGTCCTTGAAAATTAAGTTCCTTTTTTTCTCTTGCAGCAATTAGTATTTGTTCTTTCATTCTGTAATAATGAAATTTTGTGATTATATCACGTGGGGGTCCATCTTTCTTTTTGGCTGTGAGGGCTCTGTGTACTCTGTCCAGTTCTAAACGTTCAATAGGGATATCTGGCTTTAGTTCTTGTAATAGAGCAGTAATAGTAGATTGCAGGTCTGTCACAGTTTCAGGTATTCCCCTTATGCGCAAGTTTGAACGTCTGGCTCTATTTTCGTAATCTTCGAGCTTAGTTTGAAGTATTAAATTCTCTTTTTTTAATTGTTCCAATTCTGTTATATTTTCTTGGGTTGTAATTTCAATTTCATCCATTTTTATTTCTAAGGCTGCGGTGCGGTTTCCCAGCTCTCTTATTTCTTTGGTTAGGCTTTTTGTTATTTGGTCTGAGGTTTGTTTTAAAGCCTTATGAAGCATCTTTTCAAATTGTAATAATATTACTGGGGATGCTGAGGAGTCTTGTGGAGAAGTTTGTGAGAGGATTTGTTCTGTATCTGACTCAAATGGAGAGTCTTGCTGTGACATTTTCTGTCTGTGAGAGCGCCCTGATGCTGTATCTTGTGAGGTGACTGGAGCTGCTTCAGCTGCAGTGAGTGCCTGTGAGCTCTTTGTGAGGTGATTTTTATTTCTGCCACAGTTTCCTCCCAGTACCATATTTCCTGCCCAAACTTTCACAGTTTGTTCCCTGGGGCAAAAAGGTTCAAATGGATACCTTTTGAGCCTGCAGGCTCCGCTTTGTCCTTCTCTTCTCTCCTCAGCGGTGTGGAGCTCTAACAATGCATGTCTGCTCCGCTAGGCTCCGCCTCCTGCCAACTCCCCGACAGCAAATTTTTTATGTGACAGGCAGGTTTCAATAGCCCGCCTGGCGCCAACAGGAGTGCCTGTGTGCGCACATTCCTGTGGGCGCGTGTGTGCACGAGCATGTGCAATGGCGCCCACGAACGTGTGCCAATGCGCCTGGGGCGCCTGTTACTGGCAGGATCTTCCTGACATTGCCCCCCCCAAGGGGCAGCCTCCAGATGCCCATTCGGTTAAACCACTCGGCATGGGACCTTTTAAAGGACTGAACCAGACTCTTATGCCCCGTACACACGGTCGGACTTTGTTCGGACATTCCGACAACAAAATCCTAGGATTTTTTCCGACGGATGTTGGCTCAAACTTGTCTTGCATACACACGGTCACACAAAGTTGTCGGAAAATCTGATCGTTCTAAACGCGGTGACGTAAAACACGTACGTCGGGACTATAAACGGGGCAGTGGCCAATAGCTTTGATCTCTTTATTTATTCTGAGCATGCGTGGCACTTTGTCCGTCGGATTTGTGTACACACGATCGGAATTTCCGACAACGGATTTTGTTGTCGGAAAATTTTATCTCCTGCTCTCCAACTTTGTGTGTCGGAAAATCCGATGGAAAATGTCCGATGGAGCCCACACATGCTCCGATCGGACATTTTCCATCGGAAAATCCGACCGTGTGTACGGGGCATTAGCATGGATGTTCCCCTCCGGTTCCTAAGAGTTTTCTTCGGGTCCATACTCCTTCCACTTAATCAGAAATTGGTTCTGGTTGTTTCTCCTCCTGCAATCCAGGATTGACTCCACTTCAAATTCCTCCTCTCCATCTACTATAACAGGGTCAGGAGGATCCAAACTTCGACCAGGGAATGGATTGGAGACAGAAGGTTTCAGTGGTGACACATGAAACACAGGGTGGATTTTCAGTGAATTCGGAAGATTTAGTTCATAAGCAACTTCACTGATTTTCCTTTTAACAGGAAATGGGCCTATGAACTTGGGGCCCAATTTTCTTGAAGGGCATGCCATCTTCAAGTTCACCGTGGATAGCCACACCAGGTCACCGGGTGCCAGTATTAATTCACCTCGTCTTCTCTTGTTGAAAGTTTCTTTGTTGATGCTCCTGAGTCCTGGACATGGTTTCTTGTAATAGCTGATTATTGGAGGCAAAGAAATGTATCTTTTCCTGAACTGCCGGAACCGTACATTCGGTAAGGGAATTGGGCAGAAATGAAGGGTGAAAGCCATAGTTAGCAAAAAATGGAGTTTGCTTGGTAGTGGGTGGAGTTGTTGTAAGCGAATTAGGCCAATGGGAGCAGGGAAATCCAGTCGTCTTGGGTGAAAAAGGAAAAACAGTGCAGGTATTGCTTGAGGGTTTGATTAGTCCTCTCTGTTTGCCCATGGGCCTGAGGATGCTAAATGGAGGAAAACAATAATTCAATATCCAGAGCTTTGCAAAGGGACCTCCAGAATCGGGAGGTAAATTGTACCCCCGATCTGAGACAATATTGGCTGGTACTCCATGGAGTTTGACAATTTACTTAATGAATACCTGTGCCGTTTCAGGTGCTGAGGGGGTGCCTTTCATTGGAATAAAGTGTGCCATTTTTGACAGTCGATCTACTACCACAAAGATAGTGGTATGATCTTCTGACGGGGATAGCTCGACAATAAAGTCTATGGATAACATCTTCCATGGTCTGTCTGGGACAGGCAAAGGTTTAAATAGCCTGCCTGGCGCCAACAGGAGCGTGCGCACATTCCCGTGCGTGCGCGCGTGTGTGCACGTGCATGTGCAATGGCGCCCGCGAACGTGCACCAATGCGCCTGGGGCGCCTGTTACTGGCAGGATCTTCCTGACACTGCCTTCTGCTACAGACAAATATTTAGAATTTTGACTCGTCAGTCCAAAGCACCTGTTGCCATATTCTTGCACCTCCTATGTTTTCATACAGAGTTAATTGTTTAGCCTTGTTTCCATGATGGAGGTATGGCTTTTTGGCTGCAATTCCTCCATAAATACTACTTCTGACCAGACTTAGATGGGTGTACCTGGGTCCCACTGGTTTCCACCAGTTCTGTGCTGATAGCACTGCTGGACATCTTCCGATGTGGAAGGAAAGTAGACATAATGGGGGTTATTTATGAAAGGCAAATCCACTTTGCAGTACAAGTGCAAACTACAAGTGCAAAGTGCACTTGAAATTGCACTGAAAGTGCACTTGGAAGTGCAGTCGCTGTAAATCTGAGGGGTAGATCTGAAATGAGGGGAAGCTCTGCTGATTTTATCATCCAATCATGTGCAAGCTAAAATGCTGTTTTTTATTTTCCATATGCATGTCCCCCTCAGATCTACAGTGACTGCACTTTCAAGTGCACTTTCAGTGCAATTTCAAGTGCGCTTTGCACTTGTAGTTTGCACTTGTAGTGCAAAGTGGATTTGCCTTTCGTAAATAACCCCCAATGTGTCTTTCATCTGCTGCATTAAGTTACCTTGGCCGATCATTGCGTTTACGGTCCTCAGTGTTGTCCTGTTTCTTTGTGCTTCTTCAAAAGAGCTTGAACAGCACATCTTGAAACCCCAGTCTGCTTTGAAATCTTCACCTGGGAGAGACCTTGCTGATGCAATATAACTACCTTGCATCTTGTTGCTGTGCTAAGTCATTCCATGGTGTGTGATCTTTAACATGAGACTGTCTTCTACAACCTCACCTTAGTAGCGTATTTTGGCTGTTCCTCGCCCAGTTTTAAGCCCCCTACACAGCTGTTTCAATTTTAGCTAATGATTTTCAACCTACATATACAATTGATGATCATTAGCACCTGCTTTCCATTCACTGGATAGGGAACAATATTATGGACACAGGAAAGCGTGGGAAAGCGTCTCCACAGGGTTCCCAGCTTACATCAGTAAGCACAAGGACAAATTAGATATAATACTTAGCATGGTAAATTATATAATGCTATTATATTGTTTGTAATAATATTTTTTGATATGGCAGGTTTGACACCAATAAACATTTATCACAGCTTGATAAATCAGGTCCTTTAATAAGAATATGTAGTTGGTGTTTGCAAATAACCAGACTACTTCAGAAAAGTGATTTTGTACGGAAAGAATTATGTACAAGAACGTTAAAGGTGAAGTTTCCTCCTAAAGATCCAGTTTGGTTTCCTTAAAACTGGTACATTAGAAGACCAGGCTATAAGGTCCTGCACTGCACAACACATGAAATGCATTAAATTGTCTCTTATAAAGAAATTTAGTGGAGGCAAAGATTATCATAAAGGGTTTACTGGTCAGTCTTTAGACATCAAGTTGTTATGTATGTCAAAAATGATAATAGATGGTCTGGTAAAATTCATAAAACAGTCCTGAATAAGGATCATGTTTTTCTGTTTAAACTCAAAAGCTCATGTAGTAGAAGTCAAGTCAATGCATAACAAAAATTTAACTTCTTGCCTGATCCTCTGCAATAAGACAAAGTGTAATTATGATTTGAAAAAGTGCACAGATTCACATAAAGCTTAAAGGCCATTCGGGGCTCACCTCAAAACCCCCGCTCTGTTTAGTGGGGTTTTTTTTTTTTTTTTTTTTTACATCAACCTTTTTCAGATGTCTTCAGGCAAGTCAGGTAATATGCAAATGTAGCCCTGGTAGATTTGCGATATACCATCTGATTGGTAAATTTGGTAACTTGTTTGTTGGGAAGGTTGGATTTGCCTCTGTTTCAGCTTGGCTGACGTTGCGTGTGTTTCCATACTGAGCTGTGGGTGTAGCTGTTACCACTGGCAAGTGTTGGAAGGGCAACGTGTCTAAGCGTATGGATGCTCTTCTGTCCCGGAAACAACACGGTGGAGGTGGTCCTCCGAGTTGCATTCTGGGCGAGGGTATTTATGGGACAGACGCCATATTTTGGGGTTCATTTTACAGCCACCTGCTGGCCCTCCTGGCCGACAGGTATGCATCAGAGAGCTATCTCATGGTCCTCCGTTCCAGAGGCCCATGTTGCTGCGGCGCAGGGGTGGGCCCAGAAGCTTGTCTGGGGCCTACCACAGTGGCCGAGGAATGGTCCTGAGCTGTCTATCCAGAGGGAAGAAGCTGGACAACCGAGGAGATCCCAGGGGAGGACCCGTCATGGAAGGATCATGCAATGTGCTGGTCTGGAGAGGGGCCTGGTGACTCGGTTGGAGGACGTATCCTAAAGTGATTATACAGCATAGTGTTGCCGGGTTGGCTTAAAGGTTCTAGCACTGTGACTGACATTCACCACATTAAAAAAAAAACAATACATCCTGTGGCAGAGGATCGTACGGGTTCATCCCAAATAAGTCTGTGGCAGAGACTTTTGTTTGTGCTACGTACTGGTTGCTAGGCTAGTGAGAGAGGCCTATCCAGGCGTGCAAGGAGTGTGTTCCACCAAGGGAGTGCATTCTACTGAAATATCCAACCCCAAGGACATTTGTCAAGAATCTTACTAAAAAGGTATTTGAGTTTTTCTCTGCAGTTCTCCTTCTGCCTCTTTCCTGCTACTTCCTTAGTTGATGGTTTAATAAAGCATTGAAAACGTACTCAAGTGTTGGTGCATGTGTCGTCCAGAGGTAAACTCAACGGAACCCTAGACCCGGTGTCGGTGAAACAGAGGGAAGGAGAGTGAAGGTAACAAGCCCGGTTAAACCAGCAGCTCCACCGAGAGTTATTGCTACACAAATTTGCAGAGTCACCTTTCTTTTTGACTCTTCCCCTGGTTGTGGGCAGTCCTCAATATTGCAAAGAGTGGCACTGACGTAATAACACTCTGCATCATTGTATGTGAGTGCAGGGTGTGGTGGTGCCACCTCCTTGGGTACGGGTTGAGGACAGGATGTCCTCAGTTTTCTGGGTTAAATGAGGTTGGGCATCATTTGCCTCAGAAGACTGAGCACATCTACTGGTGCTCTTCCACTACTCTGTCTGCCTGCAATGATGAAAAGAAAAAAACTGTGTAAGATTCAAGTTTATTCTAACTATAGTCCTTAATCAACAAAATGTGCAAAATACAGTTGAAAGACCCTTGTTTATGAGTGGTGGTCCTCTTTTAAACACAGACATAACTTGGCCAACCTGAGAAAGCAGCCTGTGCAACCAGAAGTCATACTGCCAGATCCTAAAGAATTAGCATTGTATTAAGATTTCACTTTAAAAAGATATTACAATGCAGTTTTGTTAACACAATTTATAGATTGGATATTTAATTCTCATGGGAAAAGTTGGGTTAAAATTGAATGTATGGGATTTAATACACAGACAAAGGAAATTGGAATATAATTCACCACTAATACCATTCACAGGGACAAATTATTTTTTCCAGAGAACGAGACACTATTTGGAGTATGGATAAAGGATAAAAATACACGAACAGAAGAGAAATCAAAATCAAATCCACATCCAATAAGATCAGGAGAAAGTTTATTACCATTTGAAAATTGCTCAACTTACAGGAAGCACCAAGACACAGAATTTCACAGAATTATAAGATTCTTACTCTAATGTCGAAACCATTGGTACCGCCTTTCTTGGATAGGTGGGAAGCAGAAATTGGTGTAACTTGAAGTGAGCAAGAGAAAGAGAAAATGTTGAAATGAACAGACAGAACAGCAATAGATATAAACGAATTATAAATGTCTGTCAAGATGGTATATAACACCTAGCAAAGCACACAAATATCAAAAGGAAAGAAAACTGCTTTTCTGGAGAGGGAGTGGGAAAAGAGGAACAATGATACATATATGGTGGGAGTGTTTGAAAATACAGAAATTTTGTCAAGAAGTGATACAACAGATCCAAGAAATTATGGGAGTAGATACACCTAAAAATCCAGAAACCTATTTATTACATAATACCAAACAATATAAGAGAACAAAAATACCATATTTAATAAATGCAGCAAAACATCTGATCCCTAAACATTGGCAAGCATTGGAAAGCAAAGCGCTAAGAGAATGGGTTCAAAGGGAAGAAGTTATATATAACATGGAAGAATTGTGTAATTACGGAGAAGATAGAATAGAAACATTTTCAAAAACATGGAAAGGATGGAAAGAGTTTAAGAATACAAAGAAATACTCTGAGATAATGGGAATTTGTAAAAAAAAAGAGAGGTGGAGGGAATAAATTAAGGAAGATTATGACACGTGTTTAAGGAATGTGGGATGGGGAAGGTGAGGGGAGGGGGGATAAGGGAAAGTTATATTTTTATGAACGAGAATTTTGAATTTTGTATTTTATATTTTGTATAATGTGAAATTTAATAAAATAAAAAAAAAAGATAACTTTTCACTAACCAAACTTTTTTTCTTTGGAATAGGGCTGTATGTGTTTTTTTCCTACTGATACCTAGCATGAACCAAAACATGTATTTCCTAAAATTTTTGTCTGTCAGTAATGCAGATGCTCTTTTTGCATTGTAGGTTCTCTGAAGACTTATTCTATGTTTTACTTGGGATAGATATATTTCTGTTTTTCAGCCATTGAGCAGAAATTGCACATAAAGGTTCCAAGAGAAACAAGTATAAGGAAAATAATGGATACCTGCATAACAATTCTTGTCCCTGTGGAGAGAAGGCATACTTTATTCTTCTGCAATGGACTCATTAACTCCTCACAAGGTAAAGCAGGTTTGCAAGAGACATCATTCTGTATTAATGAAGGGACTCATGGTGACACAAATCAACCCTCTAAATCAGAGTGTGGCTTCCATAAAGAAATACAGAAGTGCAAATAAACTTTGGCACAGTGTAAGGGTTTGCTCAGCACCTGAATACATATTTCATTCTGTGGGATAATGAAACAAGAAGTCTGTTTGAGAACTACAACAAAAAGACACCCGTCTACACCCTGCCTCTGCATTTATTGAACTACTCTTAGTAAAAAAAATGGCTTCGGCTTGGTCTCTGACCCACAGAAGAACCCCCTTCAATATCTTTCACCCAGTAAGGGCTTAATCCAAGAGGCCTCTACGATTAAGGTACTAAGATGTTTTGTTTTTTGTTTTTTATAATTACAGTGCAGTCATCCACATACAGAAAGAGAATGAATAATGTCAATTAAACTGTGTGTTTAAAGTGGTTATAAAGGCTCAGAGTTTTTTTTACCTTCATGCATTATTTGCACGAAGGTAAAAAACCTTCTCTGTGCAGGAGCCCCTTCTAATACTTTAGCCCCATCTCGATCCAGTGATGTGCACAAGAGCCTCTGCCTTCTCATTGACTGAGACAGCAGTGGGAGCCATTGGCTCCTTCTGCTGTCAATCACATCCAGTGAGCCAATGAAGAGAGATGGGGGCAGGGCCAAGCTACAGCTCTGTGTGTGAATGGGAATGCAGAGCAGCGGCTCAGGAGGGAGCCTGCTTGGGTGCCCCCAATGCAAGCTGCTTGCTCTGGGGGAACTCGGCAGGAGGGCCTGTGAGGGACCCGAGAAGAAGAGGATCAGGGCTGCTTTGCACAAAACTGCTGCACAGAGCAGGTAAGTATAACAGGTTTGTTATTAAAAAAATACCTTTAATATTACTTTAATATCACTTTCATAGGTGTGCGCAGCCTATTGCATTAAGGTGTGCACACCAAAGCTCAAACACACATACCTTTCTCTGCAGCCTCAGCTGCACTGGACAGTGAATGAATAGGAAGTGCTCTGTGCTGAGCGGTTTTCTGTTCATTCACAGACGGAAGCATAGAAAACATAGTTTACTATGCTTCAGTTATGATTGAACACAATGAGTAAGTGTGTTCATTTAGAAAAGGAAGGGGTCAGTAAATGACATATTGATTAGCCCCTTCCCCCACTCTCCATCCTAAAATATCCCCTGCAGGAGCCAGGGGGGAGAGAAGGGAAGCCAGCAGCACTGCAATGGGAGGCGCAACACAGGGGGAAGCCCAGGCAGTAGGGGGAATTAACACCACACAGAGTGATTAGGGTGTGCCCAGGCACACCTAGCACACCCCCTTCGTATGCCTATGATCACTTTAATGCATGCACTGTCATGCTGTATGCTAATTCTTTGTTGTATATGTATTTGTATTGTTCTGTATTCAATACCCATTGCCATATGCTACACTGCAATAATTTCTCTGTTTTGTTTACTGATAACACCTAACATGGATCCTACACAGTATTCAAGTTGTGGGACTTCAATATATAAATTTTAATGAAAGAAAAAGATGTTTACCTCGTTCAACATATTTGATATTTATTAAGATAAACTGCAATTCAGATGTTTTACTGCCAAAACAGTTGTCAGGTGTATTACAGGTCCGTGAACTTTTACAGACCTGTGACCTGTGAACATAAACTATGAATCTATGGCCATAGGATATACATGGCTAATTCTGTCCAAGTACCAGTATGGCGAAGGAATTTAAACAAAAGTAGGGGTCTCTTTCAGCCAGCGTAATGAACGTACCATCTTTTTGTTAAGAAGTTCAAGAAGTGATCACAAAAAAATAGAGAGAAAGCTGCCCCTAGAACTAAGAGAATAGTCGGGCACATGGGCATGATCAGACTACAGAAAGGTTGTGATTCCTGCATGAACATGCATACTTAGACTTGTTGAGCTTGTAGGTTTATATTTGTACAGGTAGAGTGTTGTGTGTCTTGACACTTCCAGCCACAGTTTTTTCTTAAAGCTGTATTAAACCCAAATCCAAAAATGTAATACATTGCAGCTTACCAATCATCTTTTTGTTTGTGACTTTTTTCACTTTGTTTTCACCTGGTGATCTAGCAAGTAACACACCTCCTGTATTAGCCTCCACTCTGGATGAAGGAGCACAGGGCACCTTTGGACGGCAGCATTGTCATTCTGTGGAGAGGGGAGTGTTAGATGCAATAGTAGATTAATAAAATAAAAATAAATTGAAGCCAAACTCCAGCTAATACTTTAAAATCAGTTACTGGAAACAGTTTTTTTCTTTAAAAAAATGTTATGTAAAAAAACTTGTTTATGTAAAACTGGCTATTGTAAGCACCCCTGTCAATGTGTGTGTGTAAATGGTTTGTCTCAATGTGATCCTTATAAATGCTATAATCTGTGGTGTGCACAATCCATATCCCAAACACAGGTGGTGCAATCTTTATTAAAAAAGAAGTTATGTAGTCCTCCCGTGTTGAGACAAATATTCTTTTGTGCACCTGACTGAAGATACAAAACACCAGACATCAAAGGGCTCCCGATAGTGCTTGTGCCGCACACCCCCTACACACCATACACTCACTGGAGCCTGTGGACCCTGGAATGAACAGGATTGTACTCACTTGTATAATAGATGTCAGGCTCTGCCAACCTTCCTTCAACTAAGTACCAGCCCCCATGGCTCCACTCCAATCTCCAAAGGCAGAGGTCAGAGGTCGCTTTGCTGGAGAACATACTGTCTCAAACTCACTTCATAAGTTTGCAATAACTGGCATTTAGTCACACGTTCTCTGTTGGGCTAGACCCAGGGTCATCTTTTCGCATGGGCCCACAGTTGCCCAGAGGCCCCACTTGCCTGGGGGGGCAACACCTGCCCAGCGACCCCAGCCAAGCATCATTCACAGCCCTCAAAAAAGAGTGTGGGCTGCCTGGAGGCAGGGGGGCATGAGCACCGCTGGCAGCCTGGGTTTGTCGGAGCGATCATAGGGGAAGGGAGAGGAGAGCCGCCACCTCCTGGTTGATCAGAGCGTGGGGAACATAATAGCTTTCATTTCAATAGCTGTGTGTTCCCCGCTGCGCGCCGTCATATACAGCCCTTCCCCCTTGTCCAGGCACTTTGATAGACAGATCACCTGTCCCAGGATTGGACGGGTGATCTGTCTATCAAAGTGCCCGGACAAGGCGGGGGGCTGTATATGATGGCACGTGGCGGGGAACACACAGCTATTGAACTGAGCCAGTGCTCAATGACGTCACCAGGGTGGGGTCTGAGGGGGCCACGCCCCCCAATTTTACTGTGTGCCCCCCCCAAGTTAAGTACTGTACTGTCTGTTTGGATAACCAAAACAAGGGCCGCCGGCCGGCGCCATGGCTGTCCGAGTTTCTGCCCGCTGAATTCCGACTCACTATTGATTGACTGTCAGTCTGTCAGGTGACTTCGCGTGAGACGGCCGCCGCTGTTGCTTATGGGAGTTGTAGTCCGCGGCGGCGGCGGCGGCTGCATGCTCAAGCTCTCTGCTCCCGGGGGGTGGAGTCAGTCACTCTGAGGAGAGCAGCGCAGCCAGCCTACCATGTGCTACAACTCCCATCGCTGCTGCAGTCGGATATTTTGCCTGCCTCTGCAACAGGAAACGGTAGGTGAATCAAGAAATGAAGGAGTCATTTTACTGTGCAAATAGTGTGGCAGTGGCAAGAGTGGGTGAAATACAAAAAAAAACCCTGATACTTGACATTTTTGTTCTTCTGTCCAGTAATCCAGCCTCCAGGATCTCTGAATATTAGTGCGCTTTTCTCCTGCAAACAACTTCCTGGTTACAGCAGCCTCCTTCTCCATCCCAAGCCCCACTATTGGTTTAATAGGATGCTCCATACATTTTTGCAATCCGACTGTACTGTTTTTATACAGTTTTAGATTCATCAAAACTATGTAATTATGAGGGCCTACGTAAACGAACCAATCAATCTATATCAAACATGCCCTATATAGATTTATAGTTGTTAGTAAGTCTAAAGTAGATTGTGCCCAGATTATAATTTGTATGGTTACTCTGGTCCTGGGGCACTGTTTTTTCTTTTTTTTTATATTTGACAGGTCCTAGGGTACTGTTTTCTTTTGTATTACCTTTGCCAGCTCCTTGTTTAAACACTGATTTTGTTGGAAGTACCAATAAATATAGCCTCATTAATAATTTGCATTTTTATTCTCATGCGTGATTGTGTAGACTGTTCTTAAGATGGCACTGACTAGACCTGTTTTGTTTCTGCTTCCTTAATATGGGACCTTTATTCTTCAGGAAAAGCCCACTCTTCATGCCACTTTTTCTCATTTGCTGCAGTGTTTCTCCTAATCTTCTTGTTCCTTGTGTTATTGGCTTCTGTGCTCACCTATCATAGCACTCAGAGCACTCAGGATAATGTTCCTTTAAAGCAGAGTTCTGCCCACCCCTGTAAAAATTAAAAGCCAACAGCTACACATACTGCAGCTGCTGACTTTTAGTAATAGGACGCTTACCTGTCCTGGAGTCCAGCGATGTCTGCATTGCAGCTGATTTTTCCATCAGCTGTCGGGTGCTGCTGCTGTCATTGTGAGTAAGGGAACCCGGCAGTGTAGCATTACGGCTTCACACCAGGCCCCTACTGCACATGCGTGAGGCACCACTGCGCTCTCCTACTGGCCTGGCGGCTGGGGAAGGAGGAAGGAGACAAGCTGCTGACGTAATGCACCGCGGCCCGGACTCCCGGAAGTGGGGACAGGTATCCGCACCCCCCCGAAAGTTGCCAAATGTGGCCCCGGAGGGGGGGGGGAGACAAATGAGCGGAAGTTCCACTTTTGAATAGAACTCCGCTTTAAGCACTGAGAAAAGCACTAGCTCTGTGATACCTGCAGGCAGCACTGTTCATCTTTTGTCAAAGTGTAGTGGGGTCTGGCCAAGGGCCTCTCACCAACTATGGTCGCAGGTGATCTTCCTCTGGTTACTGTTGGCTGCACAGTCGTCAGTGTTTAAGGTGTCCTTCCCCATGATCAGGTAGCAGGATAATGGCACTCTCAAAGAATGTCTGGCACTGCTCCTCTCTCCCTCTCAGGTGTGGTGGTGAATAGTCTGCTGGCAGCCTGAAGCATACTTAGCCCCTGTGAGTGTCCCTCACACTCTAATTCTCCTCAGTCTGGGAACAACAACACTCCTCTTAGATCTCTTCTCAGAGCTCCAATGCATTTGGGATCTGCAGTTTCTTTGCTCAGTCTATCAAGCCAGCTCAATCTTTAAAGAACTACACATCCCACAATCTCTCACTCCTCCCAACCTTCCTAGCAGTCTACATCCTCTTCCTCTGTGCATTTCTTTGGGTAGAGGGAGGGTTTAACACTGTATGCAGAAATAGATCAAATGAAGAAAAACACTGCTGTGCTGACATGCTCCTATGTAAGTCAACGGCGGATTTAACCACCTCAATATGGGGCACTTTTACCCCCTTACTGACCAGGCCAATTTTCAGCTTTCAACGCTGTCGCATTTTGAATGACAATTGAGCAGTCATGCAGTAATGTACCCAAGGGAAATTTTTAGCATTTTGCTCACACAACTGGAGCTTTCTTTTGATGATATTAAATAAATGTGTTTTTCTTCGTTTGTGTTATAAAATTTTGCAAATAAATAATTTTTCTTCATAAATTTAGCCCAAAATTTATTCTGCTACATTTCTTTGGTAAAAATAACCTAAATCGGTGTATATTATTTAGTCTGTAGGAAAGGTATAGAGTCCACAAACCATGGTATATGTCTAAAAATTGATCAATCCTGATGTATTGACAGCCTCTAATTTCTTGAGGCCCTAAAATGCCAGGACAGTACAAATACCCCCCAAGTGACTTTTTGGAAAGTAGACAGTCCAAGTTATTTAGAAAGCAGTTTTTTGAAGTTGTAATTTTTTGTCCAAATTATGGGGAAAATTAAGAAATTAAAAAAAAAAAGCAATTTCACAGTTTTTGTTTTTTACATACTGTCACCAGTGCAGTACAGCGTCATCGTGTAACTGGTGTGGCGGTGATCAGGGACACTGACTAGTGACAGTAGGAAAAAAAAACATTGTAATAATTTTTTTCAATTTCTTTTCTTTTTACTATTTTTATTAACGCACTGTGACTGCAGAGCAAAATAATTATTTTTTTCTTTTTTTTACACAATATGATTGCTTAGAGCAATGAATTACATTGCTCTAAGCAAGCATTTTACTGAATGAAACTAATTCATTCAGTTTGTTTTGCTGTAATTAGCTGTGATTGGTCAAAGCTAATCACATGGTACAGCTGGGCTGTGATTGGCCTTGTTTGTACCATGTGATCACATTGACAAATCACAGCTAGCAACACAATTGTACACAATGGATCGCATGAAAGAAAGCCATCCATTGTGTGCAACTGTCATGTGACCTGCTGTGATTGGTCACAGCGGTCACATGGTACCGGCAGTGAGCCAGTACACTGATCAATCAACAGATTGGTCAGCCGGTGACAGATCGTGACGCTACGCCGGACTTTCTGAGAGGACATCAAATGAATTCCACTCAGTACAGTATAGCCACGGCACGGCCGTCATTCTGCTATAGGCTGGGCGGGAAGGTGTTAAATAACTGCTGCCAGGTGCTGGTATTCTAATAAGAGCATGTCTAGCTCGATAGTGAGACCACAGGTATAACACAGGACTGCACAAGGTTGATATGAACCGCTAAAACAGGTTTTAGCTGGTTCTCTCCCCATAAAGATACAGTATATCCACAAATGCGTTTCACCCATGTAGGGGTCAAATGCGTTAGTGGGTGTATCCTGATGGGCGGAGAGCTAACCAAAGTCAGTTTTTTAATCTTTGTTATCATGGTTTACATCAACCTTGTGCAGTCCTGTATTGTACCATTGGCTGCACACAGTTTATAACAGCAGTTTCCAATCACAGCTGTGTATGTTGTGCTGTGAACAAAAGCAAGGACAGCAGTAAAAACTGCAGCTGCTCCTCTCCCTGTCAACTGCTGACTGAGGCTACGCAAATTTTGTATATTCATTTTAATAATTTTTTTTTTTCTTGTTAAGGCAACTGAATTTCTGTAGCAAAGGTTTGGGATCCCTTTACAGTTCAAGATCACAGACTGCTGACCGAGCTGTTTCTGTTATAATTCACCACTAATTCAATATAAATTACCACTGTGTTCTATTTTTTTTCTCACCGTGATCACTGTGTGTGTGTCTTGTATTACGCAACATGTCAGTTGCATAATCATTACAGCAGAAATCCATTGTTGTTTGTCAGCAGAGTGGTAATCTATACAACATATAAACACCTTTTAATCACATGAGAAGATTTCTAGTCTTGCTCCTATAAAGTCTTGAGATTAGGACAGTAGTAGAAAGTAGGTGTATTTGAGAAATACTCTGAATATCAGCCATCAGCACTGAAACTTGATGCAGAAACTCTTGGAATCCTAATAAATGTAATAAATGCTTAGTAATTCTATAATATTTGTAAATAGGGATGAGTTCTGGGTTCAACACAATAAATTCAAAGTAAATACTGCAGACTGGAGATTTGCAGTCTTGGTAAAACTTATGTAAAGATTAGCCCTGGAGCAGAGGGAACCTTAGAGGAGGGGCCGCATGACTGGGGGTAGCTGGTCCGGTGCACAGGAACCAGGGATAGTTTGTGTGTTGCACATTGAGCACATGTAGTGAGCACAGGGGGGTGGAGCTTGCCATTCAGGAGAGAAAGTGGAAGAGGTAACATACAAACAGTAGTTTGTATTTCATGTTACCTTTTCATGAAGCGGTTAGAGAACATACTGGAGCAGCTTCGCTCGGCAGCCGTGGTCCACGGGCCAGAACTATTTACTGAGCAGCTTGCTGTGTTGCTACCGGGACCAGGGGAAGTTATGTCAGGTCTGCCCCCCCACATGCAGCGGGCACGGAGGTCGCGGCCTCTGGCTCGATTCAGCCCGGATCCTGCACCCAGAGTGAGCCACCTCTCAGGGAGCCCGATTTCGGACCCTCCTCCTTCCAGGGCCAAGCACCATGCACCGGCTTCGGCCACGGGGGATGGGAGGAATCCCCGTCACAGGGTGTCTTCTTCCCCCTTCAGGCCTTCTGCAGCGGTGGACCAGGACGCGGCGGCAGCACGTGCAAGGCCATCCATCCTGCATGGGGTTGCCTGTCGAGGATGAGCTGCCGGACTAGGCTACCACCCAGGGCGGCCGCGGACCTCACACCAAGAAGAGGAGGTCCAGGTGGTGATGGCGCCGGTTCCAGAGTGGCATCTGCTGGCAGGCAGAGGGCTCAGTGGGGGAGATCGGTGGTGGAGAGCTGCGTGGTGAGGAGGGCCACAGTTGAGGACAGCGGCCGGGGGCACTCGGCCCCATCGGCTTCCACAGCATCCCCCACAGAAAGGGAGGATCAGCAGTCAGAGGGAGAGCTGTCTGATTCCGAGTCCGATGTGCCAGACGCGGCAACGGGCTGGGCAGGGCCTCAGCATGGATCTGGTGTGGCGGCTGGTCAGTCGGTTTCCCCTGGGCAGCCTGGTAAGTCCTCTTCTATTCTTTTACCTTTATCTTCTCCTGTGTCCATATTGTCTGTGTCCCCCCCCCTGCCGGTGCTTTGTTAGGGGTTACAGGCGGGGATGGTCCGCTAGTGATGCCAAACTTGGCATCAAGTAGTGGGGTAGGTTTGGTGGGGGTGGGCGGTGCCCCAGGGTCTGGGGAAGCTTTGCTGCAGCAATTAATAGCATCTTTGCTGGCTGGCTGCAGGGATATAGTGGCCAAGGGGATTGTGGCGGCACCTGGCCGCGGCGTGGGTGGTCGGTGGGGAGTCGAGCCCCATTGCCTCCGCTTCGCCGGCGGTCGCGCGGAGGGCCTCGGGAGGTCCAACAGTGCAATTGGTAGCGACCGGGGTGGCTGTGGATCCCCTGGTGGTGGGGAGACCCACATTGGTGAGTACAGGGGTTGGAACAGTCCCACTGACGGTGTCAGGAGCCTCGCAGGCTCAGGGGTGGGGGCCGACCCTCCGGTGGTGGCCGGGGCAACACAGAAGAGTACAGGTGTGGTAGCCTCCACCCTTCCAGTGGAGGCTGGAGTTTCCAAGGTGAGTACAGATAGGGGCGCCGCAACAGGGTCGGCGAACGCAGATGGGATTCGGCTGGCAGATGCAGCTCGCTGCGAGCTCTATGTGTGCTACGAGGGACCTCTGGGCACTCACTTGAAAGCAAAGGTGAGGGAGAAAATCTGGAAGGGTGACTATGCGGAGATTTTCTCGCTGCTGCCACTCGAGAAGTTTAATGTAGATAAGATTAAGCCGGACGAGAGTAAGAAAGAGGAGGAAGAGAAGCGCGTTATCGTCTTATTCAGGGCACGTTCCGGAACTGGTCGCAGGCGTTTCATATATTGGCCAGTGTTACCGGGGAAAAGGCACCAGAAAATTGTTTGGCCATGTTTTGTTATCTCGATTCCATTAGTGAGGCCCAGAGGGTATACGGGGGGTTGCATGGATGCGCTATGATGAGCAGTACAGGCAACGAAAGGCAGTGAGACCATCGTTGCGATGGGATCAAAAGGACATAGGTTTGTGGATGAAGCTCATGACGCAAGCCAGGGTAGGGCCGCAGCCCTTTCAGAGGGGGAGGGGGTGCCCAGGCCTCGTCACCATCGACCGGTAAGCGTAAGGGGTTCTGTTGGCAGTACAATGAGGGCAATTGCAAGTTCGGGGCATCATGCTGTTTCCGACACGAAAAAAGGGAGAAAGCAGGGTGATACTGGAAAAAGGGAGGACGCCGGTGAAGGTGGAAAAAATGGCGCCGTACCTAAGTAGGTATCCGAATAGGGGAGCGGCAAGGATGCTGTGGTTGGGCTTTAAGGAGGGCTTCACGAATCCATGCGAATTGGCGGAGGTTCCTCCCGTCTCAGCCAACCTACAGTCAGCGTACGATCACTCTGACGTGGTTTCCAGTAAACTGCATAAAGGGTAGAATGGCGGGTCCGTTCGCGCCACCGCCAGTGGGGGATTTGGTGGTGTCACCATTGGGGGTGGTTCCTAAGCGGGAACCTTTCCCACCCGAAGAGTGAATGATGCGTTTGATCCCACTCTTTGCACGGCCTCTTATGCCTCCTTTGACGAAGGGGTTAGGTGGGTGCAATAATTTGGTAAGGGGGCACTGATGGCTAAGACCAACATTCAGTCGGCTTTTCAATTGCTGCCAGTGCATCCAGATAGTGTGCGATTGTTGGGCTGTAGTTGGGGTGGGGCGTTTTTTGTGGATAGATGCCTGCCAATGGGTTGCGCTATATCCTGTTCATATTTTGAGTTATTTAGTTCCTTTCTGGAATGGGTGGTTAAGGATTTGTCGGGCATTTGCTCGATCCTGTATTATTTAGATGATTTCTTGGTTATAGGCCCCCTGAATGATCATACATGTACGATCTTGTTAGCTACGATGCAGCATGTTTTTCAAGTTTTTGTGGTGCCGCTTGCACAGGAGAAGACGGAAGGTCCTGTTAAAGTAAAGTGTTAAAGTTCTTGGGTATCATTATTGATATTGATTGGATGGAATGTCTTCTGCCGATCGACAAGTTGGAGGATCTCAAGGAGGTTGTGGCAGCTGCGGCATGTAGTTCTAAGATTCAGCTGTGGGAGTTGCAGTCAGTGTTGGGCAAACTCAACTTTGCATGCCGTATTATGCCAATGGGGAGGGTCTTCTGCAGACGCCTGGCAGTGGAGACAGCTGGGGTTACAGCCTTGCATCACTTTGTAAGATTGGGAAGAGAGCATAGGGACAATTTAAATGTATGGGCAGTCTTTCTTGAACAGTACAATGGTAGGTCCTTCTGGCTGGGTCCTGCTGTACCGGCAGAACTGGAGCTGTTCATGGGCGCGGCTGGGTCTGTGGGGTTTGCAGCTTACTTTCAAGGGCGGAGGTGTGTGGATAAGTGGCTGGCAGAATTGGCGGATTCCGCGCTAATCAGGAACTTGATGTTGTTAGAATTGTTCCCCATAGTGTTGGCGGTGGAGCTTTGGGGTGCGGAGTTTCGGGATCGTAGGGTCCGTTTTCATTGTGATAATTTGGGGGGGTGCACGCGATCAATTCACTGTTGGCAGCATCTTTGCCAGTGGTGTGCTTGTTGCGACATTTGGTGCTTCGTTGTCTCTTGTCGAATATTGTTGTCTGTGCTGTACATATTCCGGGTGTTGAGAACTGCGTGGCTGATGAATTGGGTGAAATGTGCAGCGCTTATGTGATCATATAAACCATAACAAATAATATGAGTACAAAAAATGTGAATAATAAATGATGTGCTCAAAAATACTCCAAGCAGTCCTCTATTATGACATGTGATGTCTATAAACAGAGGAACTTGGACGTGTGATGTCCAAAAAAAAGTCAGTGACAAGCTTCAATCATGTGTGATGATAATCCTCAACCACATGTGGATATAATATAGTGACAGTCTTTAACTTCAAATATGTATGATGTAATAACAGTTGATAGTAAATCCACCACCAAAGACACCAGAAGCTGCTTACCAGAGGGATTGAACTCATTGGGATTGTACACCTAGTGAGTCAATCAAGCTTTGTGGTATAATATACCTAGGGGATCAGATGCTCTATCTAGATATGACCTCCAGATGGACCTCCGAACAGGTGTAAGGTATGGATGGACTCAGTAGATATAGGCAGTCAGCCCCACCATTAAAAGAAAGAGGAAGGCATATAGCGTAACTTGGTATGGAAATTTTATTACATGAAAAGCAAAAGAAATACACTCACGTGTTTAGCAGTAAAATCAAGCTCTTGTATAAAAGAAGACAGTGGTCCCAGCATATCCTCCCGACGCGTTGTGACTTAAAAGTCATCATTTGGGGTGCTGGACCACTGTACTGGCTGAGTATTTATAGATACTGGTTACCCCCATAACAAATGGCAGCTCCGTCTGATTGAAAGTGCAAATTATGGAGATTACTTCCTGGTTCCTCCAAAATGACGCCTGGGCTTGCATTCCAAGCCTCATTTTCATATTTAGAGGAGGATTACTTCCTGGTTCTGCCAAAATGGTGCCCAGACAAGAGTTCAAAGCCTCATTTTAACATGTAAAAGAGGATGTGACATCATGTGGAACAGTGACTGGTTTAAACAGCCAAAAACATGACACCGCTATTCTATGGGACATGTAGGAGCAGATGTGGCTTAAAACGGTGCAGTGTCAGGTGTATATAACCTACAACATGGCTCCGTTTGTCATAAGGACATGTATATTAATACACTAAGTCACAAGGTATCGTCCTTCTGGCAGCAAAAATGGAAAACAATACAATACATCCAAACATTGCTCTAGCCTAAACATGGGCAGTGATGTAGTGGCCAGCGCTCCCACCCAGCAGCAAAAGGGTCGCCGGTTCGAATCCCGAGATTCCATGTGGGGGTAGAAAAAAACAAAAAAAAAACAATATAAAAATTATGTAATATATATAAAAAATATATGATACTAAGGTGTGACAAATGATGGCACCCCTCAAAAAGGACACGTTGAGAACTGCGTGGCTAATGCACTCTCTCGGTTACAGTGTGACAGATTTCAGCAGTTGGCCCCAGAGGTGGAGCTGACAGGGTTTCAGTGCCCCAGTTGTCTATGGGAGCTGGTGCTGGCACCGTGATGGCGTTGGTTCGGCGGTCGGTTGCGGACTTCACCTGGCGGTCCTATGAACGGGTTTGGCGGGAGTGGTACGAGCTGATGAGTAACATTGGTGGCTGTCCAGGTAATGAGGACAGGCTACATGCGTTACTTTATTTCTTAAGTCAGAATTGCGAAGAAGGGGTGTCAGTAGCTAACCTGAATTGCAAAATGGCGGCTCTTAGAATAGCATTCTTGTTTAAATTAGGGGGGTTGAGGACATCACTAAAGCTTTCATAGTACGGAAAGCATTGCGTGGTTACAGGAAAGGGCAAGTGAAGCCTGATTCCAGGTGTCCAGTATCATTGGGAATGTTAGAAACATTGGTGGGGGTGTTACCCCGGGTTTGTTTTTCTTCTTTCGAAGTGCAGCTGTTTAAGACTGCTTTCGTATTGGCGTTTTTTGGGGCCTTGAGAGTGGGCGAGTTGGTTAGTCCCTCAAAATCAGTAAGTGGGGGGCTGGATGTCTCGGATGTGTCATTACAGGGTGAGTCGGCGACGCTGCTGATCCACAAGTCCAAGACAGACCAGATGGGAAAAGGGATCAAGGTCGTATTGGGCAGTGTGCTGGGCTTGGCAGTATGCCTGGTCAAGGTTATCTGGGAGTGGTTGGTTTTACGGCCTCCCGGTGGGGGTTCCATGTTGATTCGTGAAACTGGGTTGCCGTTGTTGCGATATCAGTTTGTGGCGATCTTCAAAAGGTGCTTGAAAATGGGGGGTTCTTAGTTGGAGACTATTCGTCCCATTCTTTCAGAATTGGGGCGGCGTCAGAGGCATCACGCTAGGGTTTGAGCGATCAAATTCTACAAAGGATTCAGGTTATATGTCTGCCCTCACCTCCTGTAGGGGGAGAAGAGGTGGGGGGAGAGTCCTATATGGTGTTTGTCATGTGTGTGTTTTTTTGTGCCATGGGCTGTCTTTTCTGGGTACTTGCATGACGGGTGTGTGCTGGTGATTGTCCTTTGGATCTATGTTTTCTGTGTTTCTTTCTTTTCAGCCCCGACATGTCTGATGTGGATCCTGGGCCATTCCTTTGTGCACTGGGGGGATAGGAGGGCATTGGTCAGGCCAGAGGGAAGGCAGTTGGGTTTCTCCCGGGAAGAGGCCAGGGTGTGGTGGATCAGTATCCCGGGAATGCTATGGTCCAGAGTTATGCCAGAAATCCAACAGTATGCTCGCATGGACAGGCCACCAGATGTGTTATTGTTACATATCGGGGGCAACGACCTTTGCCTTCAAGGAAGCTGATCAGGGATGCCAAGTGGGATTTCCTAAGACTTTGGGTGGCCTTTCCAGACACGGTCATAATTTGGTCGGATATCATCCAGAGGGCAACATGGAGGGGGGCCCGAACAGTGGAACGCATCAATAAAATGAGGATAAAGGTTAACAAGGCAGTGGTGAAGTTTGTGGTAAAAAATAGAGGGTTGGTGGTTCGGCATCTGGAGTTGGAAGGAGACAATGGCATTAATTTGAGGGGAGATGGGGTTCACCTGTTAGCAGTAGGTACAAATATGTGGTTCCTGGGGCTCCAGGAAGGTCTCCAGCGGGCCTTGCCACTGTGGTGGGTCGCCCATGCGTAAGGGGTCACTGGTGGGCGTCTGTGGCAGGGGTCTCTGGTTCCTCAAGGTCGGAGTGGTGATGGTAGATATATATATATATATATATATATATATATATATATATATATATCTATCTATCTATATATCTATATAGATATATAGATAGATAGATATATATATATATATATATATATATATATATATATATCTATATAGATATATACTATCTGGTGTGGTACGGGTTTGGACCTTTCCCTAATTTGTAATATGGACTTCGAGCTGAAGGTACAAGCAAGAGGTATGCACTTGTCCCTGTGCTGAATGGATCACGGCTAGGGGCCAGGATGCTGTAATGGTGGTCAGCCGATGAGATAGTGGGGCCTTCTTTCAGGAACCTCAGACACAGAAAATGTTCTTTATGGTTAAAAAATTATGTTTGGTTAAAATATATGATATATATATAGATGTTAATAAAAAAGTAATTTTTTATACATTTTGATGTTTGGATTTAATAAAAGGGCCTTTGTTGGCCATTTAATCCAGAAGGTGTTATGTGTTTAATTAGTTTTAGTAAGTTTAAGTAACCATGTAGCGGGGTTTTTTTTTGGCATGGTTTTAGCTGGGCACCGAACAACTCAGCACTACACCAGTCAAGAATTTTTTAAACCCATAATGTACCACAAGGCCTATGAAATATTGCTAGTGGGTTTAGAAGGGGCTAAATATTTTTTGCATGTGTCCATATGCTGTACTCATGTTTACAATGCACTGATGTATACACTAGTAAAGCAGCACACATCCTTTATGTGTCAATGAAAGTCTGTATGCTGCACCTTGGCTGCCCCAGCAAAGCAAATATGCCAGGGAAAATGCTAAACGTTACAGATTTACAATCGAGACTCCTGGTACAAAAATACCTTTTTTATTCTTATTTGCAAATTAAACATTTATTTTCTGCTAAATCTCCTGGCCTCTCATTAGACAAATCCTCTAGCTTTGAACTCCTGTGCACTCAAGGCCCTTATGAACCCCACTTAATTTCGGCTATATACAAAATTCTCCAGGAGGCTGACCGAATCCAGCCATTCTTATATGAGTAAATGGGCTCATATTCTCCAACAAACCATCTCCCTGTCAGACTGAGATAAAATTCGGGAATCTTCTAAGGTATCTCGCTGCGTGGTGCAAAAGGAGACTGCCTACAAAATCATTATGTTTTGGTACAGGACTCCTGACATTTTACATGCTCGTAACCCAGAGACCTCCCGAATGTGTTGGAGATGTGTTGCAGAGATAGGTTCCCACTATCATATTTTCTGGGATTGCCCCCTCATTAAACCCATCTTGGCTTATGTCCAAACCCTTTTACAAGACCTTTTGCACGTGACTATACCCTTAACCGCCTGCCGACCGCCGGCCGTCAATTGACGGCCAGGCGGCGCGGCTCTCGTTGCGGGAGGGCGTCATATGACGTCCTCCCATTTAAACAGGGAATGCGCGCGATCATGCGTGCGCATCTCTGTTCCTTCGGTGGCGGCGTGTCACGGAGACACCGCTCGCCACCAAGGGGGGTGAACAGCCATTGGACATGGCTGTTTACCACGTGATCGGCCGTGATGAAGTCACGGCCGATCACAGATAGGTCCACCCCATTGTGCACGGCGCACGCGCGCGATCGCGAGCGCGCTGCGCGTGCACGTCGGTGACGGAGTGTTCCCGGGAACACTACTCGTCACCGACGCCGGTAAACAGCCATTGGCTGGCTGTTTACCCACGTGATCGGCTGTGATCCATTCACAGCCGATCATAAATGTAAACACAGAGCGGTAACTAGCTGTTACCAGCTCTTCTCTCCTCACACACCGTTTCCAGTGTGAGGAGAGAAGAGCCAGAAGCAGTGAGTTACCGATCTGTGTTCTGTAGTGTCTGCACCAACACCACACCTGTCCCATCGCCCCCCCCAATTGTCATCTGTCACCCAACAGTCACCAGTGTCACCCAATAAAGTGCACCTGTCACATAAGGGACTGCCATCAGTGACCGTCAGCGGTGCACCTGTCACCCGTCACAAATCAGTGACCATCAGCGGTGCACCTGTCACCCGTCAGCCATCACCCGTCACCCATCAGTGACCGCCAGCCGTCACCCGTCACCCATCAGTGACCGCCAGCCGTCACCCATCAGTGACCACCAGCCATCACCCGTCACCCATCAGTGACCGCCAGCGGTGCTCCTGTCACCCGTCACAAATCAGTGACCATCAGCGGTGCACCTGTCACCCATCAGTGACTGCCAGCCGTCACCCTTCACCCATCACCCATCAGTGACCGCCAGCCGTCACCCGTCACCCATCAGTGACCGCCAGCCGTCACCCATCAGTGACCGCCAGCCATCACCCGTCACCCATCAGTGACCGCCAGCGGTGCTCCTGTCACCCGTCACAAATCAGTGACCATCAGCGGTGCACCTGTCACCCGTCAGCCATCACCCGTCACCCATCAGTGACCGCCAGCCATCACCCGTCACCCATCAGTGACCGCCAGCCATCACACGTTACCCATCACCTGTCACCCATCAGTGACCGTCAGCCATCACTGATCACCTGTCACCTTTTAGTGACCGTCACCCATCACCAGAAAGTGTCCGTGGCCTGTCACCCATCAGTGACCATCGCCTGTCACACCGTCATCACCGATCAGTGAACGTCAGCTGCCACCTATCGCACAGCCCATCAGTGACCGTCACCTGCCACCTGTCACACCGCGTCATGTCCAAAAGAGTATACAGCAGTGAGGAGGCGTTCCAGATCCTCTCCATGACCGATGAGAGCAACGGGGAGTTCTCATCAGATTCCAATTTGGATTCTGATTCAAGTTCGGCATTTGAACCAAATAGTGAATCGACAAATGATTCGGAGGAAGAATGGGTCCCTCCCAAAAGGGCACGGCACTCTGGAAACCAGGATTATATTCCCAGGCCCAGTACCAGCGCTGCCACCACCAATAGGCCCCAGGAACAAATTCCCAGGCCCAGTACCAGCGCTGCCACCAGCGTTAGGCCCCGGGAACAAATGGCCAGTACCAGCGCTGCCACCACCAATAGGCCCCAGGAACAAATTCCCAGGCCCAGTACCAGCGCTGCCACCAGCGTTAGGCCCCGGGAACAATTGCCCAGTACCAGCGCTGCCGCTGGCGATAGGCCCCAGGAACAAATGCCCAGACCCAGTACCAGTCCTGCCACATCACGCCTGAGTATCAGCACAGGAAATTCCAATCCAACTACTGGAGTGTCACACCCCCCAAGAGCCAGGGCCTCTACATACATGCCAGATGGTCTTGCCAACCCAATATGGCTGCCTTCCAACTCGGCATCGCCAATTATTCCCCCGTTCACAGCACTGCCAGGTGTGCAGACCAACACCCAAAATTTCTCAGAGGTTGATTTCTTTCATATGTTTTTGCCCGACACTATGCTGCAATTTATTGTGGACCAGACAAATTTGTATGCCCAGCAATATATTGCCAGCAACCCCCAATCATCCTATGCCCGTCCTTTTGAGTGGAGAGATCTGAATTTGGAGGAGTTCAAAATGTTTATGGGCCTCACCCTAAACATGGGGATTACGAAAAAAAATGAAGGACATGCCTATTGGTCCACCCACCCCATCCACAATATGCCCATTTATTCTGCCCTAATGTCCAGGTCCCGATACAAGATGATAATGCGCTTTCTTCACTTCAGCGACAACACCCAGTGCCCTCCCCACAATCATCCAAATTACGACAAGTTATACAAGATTCGCCCACTGATAAATTTCTTTTCTCAACAATTTGCAGAACTCTATGTCCCCGATCAGAAAATTTGCGTCGATGAGTCCCTGGTACCCTTTTCAGGCCGGCTAGGAATAAAGCAGTATATTCCTAGCAAAAGGGCCAGATACGGAGTAAAGTTATACAAGCTATGTGAGAGAGCCACGGGATATTTGTATGCATTCCGCATATATGAAGGAAAAAACTCCCAGCTCCAGCCCCCTGAGTGCCCGGCCTACATGGGCACAACTGGAAAGATTGTATGGGACCTGGCATACCCACTTCTAAACAAAGGATATCACATTTACGTTGACAACTTTTACACCAGCCTGCCCCTTTTCTAACACTTATACATCGCAAAAACCCTGGCCTGTGGAACCTCCAGAAAAAATAGAAAGGGCTTCCCACAATCTTTAGTGAACAAAAAGCTGCGAAGGGGGGAAAGAGCATCATTGAGATGCAACGAAGTGCTGGCCTTGAGGTGGAAGGATAAGAGGGACGTGCACATGATGTCCACCATCCATGAAGACACTGCAATTGTGGTACAAAGAAGACAAGGTCCCATTGAAAAGCCAACATGTGTCCAAGATTATAATCTCTACATGGGGGGGGTTGATTTTAACGATCAAATGATTCAGCCCTATTTGTCAATCAGGAGGTCCCGATTCTGGTATAAGAAGGTAGCAATTTATCTCATCCATTTGGCCATTTACAATTCCTACGTAGTCTACACCAAATCCATTGAAAGCCCCGCCCCCTTCCTAAAATTCATAGAAGAAGTTGTCAAGTCCCTCATCTATCACCAAAGACCCCCCCAAGAAGACCTTCGCTCTGAGGCTGTTTGCCGACTCCATGAGCGCCACTTCCTCTTCAGCATTCCACCATCTGAAGCAGGCCGAAGACGGCAAAAAAAATGTCTCGTGTGCACCAAAAGAGGATTTAGAAGAGATACCAGCTACCATTGTCCCCAGTGTCCCTCCCAACCTGGCCTTTGCATTGGTGAATGCTTCCAAATTTATCAGACATCCATAAAATATTAGCCCATATTTTTAACCATTTCCCCATTTTCATCATCTGTGCTGACCATTTTCCATTCTTTCCCAAATAACCATGCCACTGCCTTCCATGTGAACTGACCCTGGCCTGTTTTTTGACTATGCCTCTGCCTACCGTTTGGACTGCTTTCATGTGAACTGACCCTGGCCTGTTTTGTGACTATGCCTCTGCCTACCGTTTGGACTGCCTCCACGTGAACTGACCCTGGCCTGTTTTATCAACTACTCTACTGCCTACCGCTTGGACTGCTTACATGTGAACCGACCCTGGCCTGTTTTATGGACTATGCTTTTGCCTACCGCTTGGACTGATCTGTTGCCCTGCTACTGTAGTACACAGGGGTCTCACATATGTGAGGGGCTCCAAAATTGTTTTTCCGGTTGGAGAAAACAATTATTTTTGTTTTCTCCGGGTTTCAGAATTAGGGTCTGGAGTCCGGAGGCTTCATAGAGATTTGGGTGGGTTGAAGCCTCTACCCCTGTGCCCCTGTGCACAGGTCTTACCTGATTGTGGCCCTCAGCCTGCTGCTGACTTACTGCCACCATGCCCATGCCTGTCGTGGTACAATAATGAGTGTCTGCAGTTAACAGTGTACCAGGACCAATATTATGGCTGTGCTGGCTGTCTCTGCCTGGACAATTTCTATGGACTGTGCTGTGCCGACTATAGACAATATTCCTGCCTGCTGCCTGGATAGTTAATATTGCTGTCGCTAAGCACCTCCCTGCCTGCTGCCTGGACCAGTGCTCTCCTCTGTGGATACTACTAAAAGCACAGGTAATGCTTTTTTTTTACCCTTTCTGCAATAGAATTTATTTTGGATTGTAATTCTTGGTATGTGCATGCTATGTGTTAGAAATATGAAGGGTTTTCAAAAATGATAGGTTGCCAGGAAATTATATATGTCATTTATGCTCCTAGAACGCCTGATGGTGCTACTTTGATGTTGGGCCTCTGTATGTGGCCAGGCTGTGTAAAAGTCTCACACATGTGGTATCGCCATACTCAGGAGGAGTAGCAGAATGTATTTTGGGGTGTCATCTTTGCTACGTACATGCTATGTGTTGGAAATATCTGATAAATAGACAACTTTGTGTAAAAAAAAAATGCGTTTTCATTTTTTTCCACATTTTCCAAAAACTTTTGGAAAAAAATGAACCGTTCAAAAGACTCATTATGCCTCATAGATTATACGTTGGGGTGTTTGCTTTCCAAAATGGGGTCATTTTGGGTGCAATTCCATTGTCCTGATGCTCCAGGGCCTTTAAAAATGCAATAGGTGGTTGAGAAATGAGATGTGTCATTTATGCTCGTAGATCGCCTGATGGTGCTACTTCAATGTTGGGCCTTTGTATGTGGCCACGCTGCGTAAAAGTCTCACACATGTGGTATCGCTATACTCAGGAGGAGTAGCAGAATGTATTTTGGGGTGTCATCTTTGCTACGTACATGCTATGTGTTGGAAATATCTGATAAATAGACAACTTTGTGTAAAAAAAAATGTGTTTTAATTTTTTTCCACATTTTCCAAAAACTTATGGAAAAAAAAGAACCGTTCAAAAGACTCATTATGCCTCATAGATTATACGTTGGGGTGTTTGCTTTCCAAAATGGGGTCATTTTGGGGGCAATTCCATTGTCCTGGTGCTCCAGGGCCTTCAAAAATGCAATAGGTGGTTGAGAAATGAGATGTGTCATTTATGCTCGTAGATCGCCTGATGGTGCTACTTCAATGTTGGGCCTTTGTATGTGGCCACGCTGTGTAAAAGTCTCACACATGTGGTATCGCTATACTCAGGGGGAGTAGCAGAATGTATTTTGGGGTGTCATCTTTGCTACGTACATGCTATGTGTTGGAAATATCTGATAAATAGACAACTTTGTGTAAAAAAAAAATGCGTTTTCATTTTTTTCCACATTTTCCAAAAACTTCTGGAAAAAAATGAACCGTTCAAAAGACTCATTATGCCTCATAGATTATATGTTGGGGTGTTTGCTTTCCAAAATGGGGTCATTTTGGGGGCAATTCCATTGTCCTGGTGCTCCAGGGCCTTCAAAAATGCAATAGGTGGTTGAGCAATGAGATGTGTCATTTATGCTCGTAGATCGACTGATGGTGCTACTTCAATGTTGGGCCTTTGTATGTGGCCACGCTGTGTAAAAGTCTCACATATGTGGTATCGCTATACTCAGGAGGAGTAGCAGAATGTATTTTGGGGTGTCATCTTTGCTACGTACATGCTATGTGTTGGAAATATCTGATAAATGGACAACTTTGTGTAAAAAAAAAATGCGTTTTCATTTTTTTCCACATTTTCCAAAAACTTCTGGAAAAAAATGAACCGTTCAAAAGACTCATTATGCCTCATAGATTATACATTGGGGTGTTTGCTTTCCAAAATGGGGTCATTTTGGGGGCAATTCCATTGTCCTGCTGCTCCAGGGCCTTCAAAAGTGTAATAGGTGGTTGAGAACTGAGATGTGTCATTTATGCTCGTAGAACGCATGGAGATGCTACTTCAATGTTGGGCCTTTGTATGTGGCCAGGCTGTGTAAAAGTCTCACACATGTGGTATCGCCATACTCAGGAGGAGTAGCATAATGTATTTTGGGGTGTCATCTTTGCTACGTACATGCTATGTGTTGGAAATATCTGATAAATGGACAACTTTGTGTAAAAAAAAATGTGTTTTCATTTTTTTCCACATTTTCCAAAAACTTCTGGAAAAAAATGAACCGTTCAAAAGACTCATTATGCCTCATAGATTATACGTTGGGGTGTTTGCTTTCCAAAATGGGGTCAGTTTGGGGGCAATTCTATTGTCCTGGTGCTCCAGGGCCTTCAAAAGTGTAAATGGTGGTTGAGAAATGAGATGTGTCATTTAGGCTCGTAGAACGCATGAAGATGCTACTTCAATGTTCTGCCTTTGTATGTGGCCAGGCTGTGTAAAAGTCTCACACATGTGGTATCGCCATACTCAGGAAGAGTAGCAGAATGTATTTTGGGGTGTAATTTGTTGTATGCATATGCTCTGAGAGAGAAATAACCTGTTAATATGACAATTTTGTAAAAAAAAAAAAAAAAAATCTTCATTTTGCAAAGAATTGTGGGAAAAAATTACAACTTAAAAAAAATCACCATGCTACTTACTTAATACCTTGGAATGTCTACTTTCTAAAAAGGGGTCATTTAGGGGGTATTTGTACTTTTCTGACTTGTTAGTGTACCAAGAAATGAGATAGACCATCACTACATCTGTTTGATCAGATGTGATCAATTTTCAGTGATTGGCACCATAGTTTGTAGACTCTATAACTTTCACAAAGATCAAATAATTTACACTAATTTGGGTTATTTTTACCAAAGCTATGTAGCAGTATAAATTTTGGCCAAAATTTATGAAGAAAAATTACTAATTTGCAAAATATTATGACAGAAACAAAGAAAAAGGCATTTTTTTCACAAAATTTACGGACTTTTTTAATTATAGCACAAAAAATAAAAAACCCACTAGTGATTAAATATCACCAAAAGAAAGCTCTATTTGTGTGAAAAAAAGGACGCAAATTTCATATGGGTACAGTGTTGCACGACTGAGTAATTGTCATTCAAAGTGTGAGAGCGCTGAAAGCTGAAAATTGGTCTGGGCAGGAAGGGGGTGTAAGTGCACTGTATTGAGGTGGTTAAACCCTATACACTACCTGTTGGGGCTTCCTCTCCCGGGTATCCCTAAATCAGCATGGAAACTGATTGCCTTTATACTTTTAGCGGCTAAAAGAGCAATACATGTTGTTGGCTGTCCACCTCCCCCCTACTAGCTCCCAGCTTCTATCCAATATAGCTGACATTCGTAGGATGGAACATCTAACTGCATCAATTGAAGACTCCTCCTTATGGTTTAGCAAAATTTGGGGAGTCTGGGACGACCCTGACTCTGTCCAGAAAGATCTCTTCCAGAATGATAAATGGTTATCTCTTATGTACACTGACTCTTATTGACGTCAAATTTCAATTAAGTTTTAGTCATAGTCTTTTGACTAAAATGCCATTTTAGTTTTAGTCGTATTTTAGTTATCTCACTTGTTTTAGTCGTATTTATTAGACTAAAATAGTATTAATTTAGTCAACAAAAATATTTTAGTCGACTGTTGACATGGTACCTAGGCCAATCACAGCACCCTGTACCATGTGACAGTTGTTGGCCAATCACAGCATAGTAAACAGTGAGTCATGAATTAAAGCAATTTATGACAGTTCAAACAATTGCTGTTACAGTGATTATCACTGTAACAAGCAATCACATTGTTTTATTAAAAAAATCACTGATCACTCACCCAGAGTAGCGCAGTGTGACTATGGTGACACTGCACTATTCTGCCCCCCACCACAAAGATCCTTGTCCCCATGCTGAAGGGGACAAGGGCCTCTTTCCGATAACCCTGGGCTGTGGTTGACTGAGTCTGTGGGCAGGGGGCTTATTGGAATCTGGAAGCCACCTTTAACAAGGGGTTTTTGGCTTTTTTGGTGAATGGGTACTGGTACGATGTACCTGATACCCTTTCATATGGAGCCTCCCAAAGCACCCACCCCCCTATGTTGAGGGCATGTGGCCTGGTATGGTGCTCGCTCATCCCCTCACCTTTCCTGACCTGCCAAGCTGCATGCTCAGATAAGGGTCTGGTATGGATTTGGGGGGAGGCTTTTCTTTTTTTTTAATTTTAGCTTGAGGTTCCCCTTAAATTCCATACCAGACCCGAAAGGCCTGGTATGGACCCCATGCCATTTTTTTCTTTATTTTTTCAAAAGCCGGGTGCTGGCAATTGTAACCGCGAGTCATTTTAAATGTGATTTGACTCTTTTTTTTTTTTAGAAATTTCATTTTTGCTGTAGCATGTTTTATGCATGCTACAGATGCGGCACTTTACAGACACATTAAGGGGACCCCCCAGGCACTGTATTTAAAGGAATTTTTCATTTTTATTGTTGCACTTTAACCCCTTAGCACCAACTGCACGTACATATGTGGCCTCAGCTTGAAGGGGGTATACCGGGGTGATGAGTACAGCTATAGGCATCAACCCAGTACCGTTTTTTGGATCTGGCGGTCGACTTTTTAATGATAACAACCAATGCGGCTAAAAGCTTCTTGGCTGTTATCCTAAAGGAGCAGTAGGGAAATGTCCCCCCTCACGCCGCCTTCCGCCACTCTTCCTGGGCCTCCCGTCCCACCGGAAGACCCGATCCACGATTCAGCACTTCCACCGGCTAGGCTGAGACTGGAACAAAGCCGTAAATGGCTTTGATCTAGTCTCCTATGTACAACGTCACTACCAGTTTACTCGGCTGCCAATGGCGCCGATTTAAAAAAAATTACAATATGAAGAATTGCCGTTTTTGACGATCTGAATACTTTTAAGTGCAAAGGGGGGATTTGGGGTCTTTTAGACCACCCGATACCTCCATAAAGAGTACATGTCACCACCTATTACTGTTACAAGAGATGTTTACATTCCTTGTGACAGCAATAAAAGTGATCAGAATTATTTTTGCACAGCAAACACATATGTAAGTTGCGCCCGCATATGTAAACGGTGTTCAAAGCACACATGTGAGGTATCACTGTAATTGTCAGAGTGAAAGCAATAATTCTGGCAAAAAACCTTCTCTGTAACTCTAACCTGGTAACCATTAAAATTTTTTAAAACGTTGCCTATGGAGATTTTTAGGTACCATAGTTTGTCGCCATTCCACAAGTGTACGCAATTTCAAAGCATGACATGTTAGGTATATATTTACCTGCATAACATCCTCTGTCACATTATAGAATAAAATTGGGCTAACTTTACTGTTTAGTTTTTTTATTTATTTATGAAAGTGTCTTTTTTCCCCAAAAATTGCACTTGAAAGACCGCTGCGCAAATATCGCTTAGGCATGAAAGGGTTAAGCATAATAAAAATCACGATTTAAAAAAAAAAAGTATTGATACATGTCCCCCCAGGGCAGTACCCAGACCCCCATACCCCTTTTATTTGCAATGACTTGCATATAAGCCTTCAAAATGGGCACCTTTGATTTTTCCTGTTTGGCTCCCATAGACATCAATGGGGTTTGCCGTTCGGGTTAGAACATTTCCCCTGTTCGGGAGTTCTGTACAGCTTGGTGGAACGGGCAGTCATAGTCGGACATGCTTGATGAGTGCTAGTGGCAGCTCCTTAGTTCTAATATTTCTTCCATGCCACACCAGGAGATTACGGTGATGACTGTGGGGGAACATCATAAGAAGAAGATTACTACTGAACTAGAAGACAGAACACAAGGGGCACATCACAGTGAAGGTAAGTTACGCCCCTTGTGTTTATTTTGTATTTTTTAGGAAAATCTAGCCTCTAATTAATTCAATACAAAGTTTATAGTTGTAAAAATTTACAAATAACACATGGTAATTAAAATACCACATGCGCCATGCTCATGTGCTATGCTTTAGGGATGTGACCCAGACAACATTTCTACTTTTATGCTCTGCATTTCATAAATCAGAATAATGTGTAAGGCCAACTAAAAAACATTTATGTTTCCCTTTCCTAATACATGTCCACTTGACTATGAACACATTGCAAGAAGTGACTCATGACAAAAGATGATTTATGAATTGATTACACATTCATAGCTATGAAGCTGGACTCTTAAGAGCACAGGTGGAAGACAGATGAGATGGTAGGTGAATGGAGGTCACAGTAGGATATGATAATGATGTTCTATGAGTCAGAAAGTATGGATTGCTGAGAAAATAGATGTATAGGAATTGAGAAATTTACTTCATAAACATTCCAAATAAAAAAAAAAACCAGATACACAGTTACTGGGAGAAAAGAATCGATGAATAAATGTGGAGTGAACTGAACTTGAAAGACTGCAGAGTAGCCTGGTACCACTGAATGGTCATATGGCCGTTCCTTAACCATGCATGGGCAGTTAGACATGCAGGCATGTTCTCAGGGTAAAATCTTCAAAGAGCTGCGTAGCACTTTATAAAATTGTAAACTTGGCCCTACTGAGCATACTGGTTAAAGAGGTTGTAACCCTAAAAAAATAAAAATCCTGTTCCTTTAAAACATGTTAAACTCCATAGTGCTTGTGTGGTGTCAGTTTCCCCTTTGCATGCTGTAAAAAAAACCTGATTGATCCTGTCTGTTCCTGTGTGAGACTGGAACGCTGGACTGGAACCAGGAACAAAGCAGCAGGTAGTAGCCTGGAACGCTGGGCTGGAACCAGGAACAAGCAGCAGGTAGTAGTCTGGAGCGCTGGACTGGAACCAGGAACAAGCAGCAGGTAGTAGACTGGAACGCTGGACTGGAACCAGGAACAAGCAGCAGGTAGTAGCCTGGAACGCTGGGCTGGAACCAGGAACAAGCAGCAGGTAGTAGTCTGGAACACTGGACTGGAACCAGGAAGAAAGCAGCAGGTAAACAGACTGGATACTGGTATCAGACAGAGGGATGGTCAAACAAGCCGGTGGTCGGTAACGGTCGAGCAGCAGAGGTACCAGGGATAACACAGAGGGATGGTCAGGCAAGCCAAGAGGGTCTGGTGCAGGCGGATAGCAGGATGGTCTAACAGGAAGCCGGGTCAGATAACAGAGTACACAGGTCAGATCAGGTTATGGCACACGGAACGCTGTAGAGCAGACAGCAGGGATTGAATGTGACAGGCCAGTTTAAATAGCCCGCCTGACACCAGCGGGAGTGTGCGCGCGCGTGCCCGTGCGTGACAGCACCCGTGAACGCGCACGTATGCGCGGTGGAACCCGTGGCCGTGTTCCTGTGCGTCTGGATCGCAGATTGCTGGCAGGATCTTCATGACATTGCCCCCCCCCAAGGGGCAGCCTCCGGGTGCCCCTTTGGAGAAATTTCTCTGGATGGGACCTTTTAAAAGATTGCAACAGATCTTCAGCATGAATATTGTCCTCAGGTTCCCATGAATTTTCTTCTGGGCCAAACCCCCTCCATTTTATCAGAAATTGATTTTGGTTACCTCTTTTCCTATGGTCCATGATAGCCTCCACCTCGAATTCCTCCTCCCCATCTACCAAAATTGGATCAGGAGGATCCGTACTTCGACTTGGAAATGGATTAGAAATAGAGGGTCTGAGCAGGGACACATGAAATACTGGATGCACCTTTAGTCAATCCGGGAGTTCAAGTTCGTATGCCACCTCATTAATTCTCCGCTTGACAGGAAATGGTCCAAGAAACTTGGGACCCAATTTCTTTGAAGGGCAAGCCATCCTGAGATTTACTGTAGATAACCATACCTGGTCCCCGGGTGTAAGTAACAGCTCACCTCGCCTCTTCTTATCGAAGATTGCTTTATTATATTCCTGGGTCCTGGTCATGGTCTCCTGTAAAAATTGGTTGTTGGACGTAAAGAAGTTCAACTTCTTCTGAACTGCGGGTACTGTACACTCTGGAAGAGAATTAGGCAAAAATGAAGGGTGGAAACCATAATTCGCAGAAAATAGAGTTTGTTTGATAGCGGAATGAATAGAATTGTTGTAGGCGAATTCAGCCAATGGAAGAACAGAAATCCAATCATCTTGGGCAAAAGAAGAAAAACAGCGTAAATATTGTTCAAGAGTCTGGTTTGTTCTCTCTGTTTGCCCATTAGTCTGGGGATGATAAGCAGATGAAAATGAGAGCTCAATGTTCAGTGTTTTGCACAGAGACCTCCAAAATCGGGAGGTAAACTGTACCCCCGATCTGAAACGATATTAACCGGTACCCCATGGAGCCTGATTACTTCTTTAATGAATGCCTGTGCCGTTTCTGTAGCTGAGGGAGTGCCCTTCATTGGAACAAAGTGGGCCATCTTCGACAACCAGCCCACTATGACAAAAATTGAGGTGAAGCCCCCAGCCGGAGGTAATTCCACAATAAAGTCTATAGAAAGCATTTTCCATGGCCTATCTGGGACAGGCAATGGTTTTAGCAACCCCCATGCCTTGGTTCTGTGCCCCTTGTTCCTGATACAGGTGGTACAGGACTCAACAAATTTCCTACAATCCTCGTGTAACTGAGGCCACCAGAAGGTACGCTGTACCAGATCAGTGGTCTTAGCCACGCCAAAATGCCCAGCCAATGCATGATCATGACAGAGTTCTAGTACTGAAACTCTTAGTGTTTCAGGTATAAAGATCCTATTCTCGTGCCATAGTAACCCATCCTTAACTTGGAGTTCTGACCTAATGGAAGACCCCAATTCCGCGGAAGCCTGCTTAATTTGGGAAAGCAGGTTTCCCTGAAGCAAAAAAAAATTCCCCGGGGACAGAATGGTGTCCGGAGGGGAAACCTCTTGGGACTTGTGAAACATCTTGGATAGGGCATTAGGTTTGGTATTTTTGGAGCCAGGGAGGTAAGTGACATGAAAGGAGAAGCTGGAGAAAAAGAGAGCCCACCTGGCCTGACATGGCTTCAACCTTTTTGCAGATCTCAAATACTCCAGGTTCTTATGATCTGTAAAAATTAAGACTGGATGAGCGGCACCTTCCAGCAGATAGCGCCATTCCTCTAACGCTGATTTGATTGCCAACAACTCTCTGTCACCTACATCATAATTTCTCTCTGCCGTGGACAATTTACGAGAGAAGAAGGCCACAGGATATAACAGGACCTTAGTTCCCTGTCTTTGGGACAACACTGCCCCTACTGCAATTTCAGATGCGTCCACCTCTAGTACAAACGGCAGAGAGGAATCTGGATGCTTTAGTACAGAGGCGGAAGTAAAAAGGCCCTTGAGGGTCTCAAAAGCCTTTTGGGCTTCAGCAGACCAGTGGAAGCGTGTACCTTGTTTAGTTAGCTGTGTGATGGGTGTGATGATGGCTGAGAACCCCTTAATAAATTTACGGTAAAAATTAGCGAATCCAACGAATCGCTGGATTCCCTTCTTGTCTGTCGGGACTGGCCAATCTAAAACAGCAGCGACCTTTTGAGGGTCCATCTTAATGCCTCTACTGGAAATGATTAACCCCAGAAATGGAATACTTTCCTGTTCAAATTCACACTTCTCAGCTTTTGCATATAGACCATGTTGTCGAAGCCGGCCCAACACACTTCTGACGTGCTTGCGGTGAGATTCAAGGGAACAAGAAAAAATTAATATGTCGTCTAAATAGACGATAACAAACAGATCTAGAAAGTCTCGTAAAACATCATTGATGAAGTACTGAAATGTAGCAGGGGCATTGCACAGACCGAAAGGCATCACTAGGTACCGTATTTATCGGCGTATAACACGCGCCGGCGTATAACACGCACCCCAAGTTTAGGAGGGAATTTTAAGGAAAAAAACTTTTAGGAGGGAAGTTTAAGGAAAAAAAACTTACATTTAAATGCCCATCAATGCAGCCTCATCAGTGTCCATCTGCAGCCTTGTCAGTGTCCATCTGTAGCATTGTCCCTCATTGCAGCCTTGTCAGTGTCCATCTGTAGCATTGTCCCTCATTGCAGCCTTGTCCCCCATGGCAGCCTTGTCCCCCATTGCAGCATTGTCCCCCATTGCAGCATTGTCCCTGATTGCTGCCTTGTCCCCCATTGCAGCCTTGTCCCCCATTGCAGCCTTGTCCCCCATTACAGCATTGTCCCTGATTGCAGCCTTGTCCCCTATTGCAGCCTTGTCAGTGTCCATCAATAGTCTGCAGCCTTGCCCTGTGTCGTTTCCAGACATCTGGCATGTAAAAATGGCGCCGCCATTCTCGGCCACTCTCCGCGGCCCTCTCGGCGGCTTTTGCCCATTCTCGGCGGCTTTCAGCCACTTTCGGCCATTCTCGGCAGCTCTCGGCCGTTCTCGGCGGCTTTTGGTCGCACTCGGCTTTCAGCGGCTCACGCGGGACTGCGAGAGCCGCCGAGAATTGCTGACAGCAGGCGAAAGCTGCCGGAAATTGCCGAAAGCCGCCGAGCATGGCCGAAAGCGGGCGAAAGCCGATGAGAATGGGCGAAAGCCACTGAGAGCAGCCAAGAATGGCGGAAAACCGCCGAGAACGTCCGAAACCCGCTGAGAGCCGCCAAAAGGCTCATAATCGGCGGGGTATCGGCGTATAACTGGCACGCACGATTTTCCCTTGATTTTAAGGGGAAAAAAGTGCGTGTTATACGCCGATAAATACGGTACTCAAAATGTCCATAACGGGTACGAAAGGCGGTCTTCCATTCGTCTCCGTCCCTAATACGAACTAAATTGTAGGCTCCGTGGAGGTCAAGCTTAGTGAATATGGTGGCCGTCCCAAGTCTTTGGAACAACTCTGGTACCAGAGGAAGAGGGTAGCATTTTTTTACAGTGATTTTATTTAGTTCGCGGTAATCCACACATGGTCTGAGGGTCTTATCTTTCTTCTGTACAAAGAAGATGCCTGCACCTGCTAGAGACGTGGACGGACGAATGAAGCCTTTCTTTAGGTTCTCATCGATATATTCCTTTAAAGCCCCTTGTTCTACTTCAGTCAAAGGGAAGATTCTTCCAAAAGGAATCTCAGCACCGGGAAGTAATTCGATAGGACAGGTGAGGAGGTAAGACCTCTGCCCCCTGCTTGCTGAATACATCTAAGAAATCATGATAGGCAGAAGGGATGGAGAGGTGTAGACTAGGATCTGTATCTAGGCAGAGCAAGGTAGGGTTCTCCTGAGCGTTCTGAATTCTGCAAGACTGTTGGCAATATGAAGAAGAAAAGGTAACCTCACCTGTGATCCAATTAATGTCAGGATTGTGAGCCTGTAACCAGGGCATGCCGAGGATTATGGGAAACAGGGGTGAGGCGATGATATCCAGGCGTAGCAGTTCTTGATGAGAATTGGAAATGGAGACGGGTATTGGAACAGTCTCTTGGGTAACAGGTCCAGATTTGATGGCGGTTCCATCAGCTAGATGGATGGAAAGTCCATGGGCCTTAGGCAACAAAGGTATCTGGTGTTGAGTAGCAAAAAGAGAATCCATGAAACAACTGCAAGCTCCAGAGTCAATAATGGCGCTTATTTGCAGAGTCTCTCCTGGAAGCTGTAACAGGATAGAGAGAGCAAGGTGAGTAGTATTCTTAGCCAGAGGTGCAACATAGTCAGTGGACAGGGATAGGCACTTACGGAGTTTAAGGGGACAGTTCCTGACATAGTGCCCAGGTTCCCCGCAATACAGGCACAAATTATTCACTCGACGACGTTGTCGTTCCTCCTGGGTAAGAGAAGGCCGCAGGACCCCTAATTGCATTGGCTCAGGTGGGTTAAACGTGGAGGTAGGTGGTGTTGGTGACGTATGATGAAGAACTTTAGGGGTAACCCAAGTTGGGCGAGAAGATCCCATAGCTCTCTCAGTCCTACGTTCTCTTAGGCGTCAATCGATCTGGATGGCTAGATCGATCAAGGCATTTAAAGTCTGTGGTGTACCCACCCTGGCCAATTCATCCTTCAGAGAGTCAGAGAGTCCCATTCGAAACTGATAGCGGAGAGCCGCATCATTCCAATTTGTGTCCGCACTCCACTTTCTGAATTCAGCCACATAGTCCTCTGCTGCCCTGCGACCCTGTTGAAGGGTGTGCAGAGCCGCCTCTGCAGTCAAGGACAGCTGGGGGTCATCGTATAAGTGACCCAATGCATCAAAGAAGGTGGAGAGATTGGTCAGGGATACGTCCTTTTGCTCCAGGAGGCGATGGGCCCAGGTTTGGGGGTCCCCAGAAAGCAGAGAAATTACGTAGCCCACCTTGGTAGCCTCCAGGGAAAAGGTACGTGGCTGAAGAGCAAAGAACCATTCACAGGAGTTGTGGAAGGCCCTGAATTTATGGCGATCCCCAGAGAATCGTTCAGGTGTCGGGACTTTGGGTTCCGGAGGGAGCATCACCACCATTGAGGAAGGCCCGACTGAAGGAGCAGAAGGAACTCCCTGGACCCCAATGGGATTAGACAAGGTTAGCACTCATTCCTCCAGCCTGGTGTATCCTTGCTGCAGATTCTTGACTGCTTCAGTCAATCCTGCCAGGTGTGCACAAAGTTCCTCCATGGGAGATGTTCCCTGCTCAGGCTCAGACATGGCTGTCTGCTACTGTCACGTCAATAAACAGAGGAAGCAGCGCTGTAAACCAAATAAGAAGGAAATAAAGTGATAAATAAATTCTGTGAATAATAATTCTTAATTCATAAAGTTCATGATCAAATAAAGTGAGTCAATATCAGTTCTAATCAGTGAAGATCTCCTGTGGATAAGGATTACGCTATGTTGCTCTTCCTTTCTTTTTGGGGCATTGTTTGTGAGAACAACTCCTAGGTAGGAGTATAGTATCCCTAACATCCAGGCTCTGTATATACGTGGAGGATAGTGGGCTACTCACGGTCTAAGGAGCGATTTAGTGGTGTCTCCATCCCAAGAAAGGCCCCGACCGGGTTAAGGTCACAAGCTTTCTTAAGCTTGCCAGTTGGTAAGCGCGTATTTTATCCATATCACAGTGGTGCGGTGAAGGTTTTATCCAGTGTTATTTGCATTCCTGCCTTAGAAAGGGACCCCTGCCTTTGGTTCCTCATCTACTTCACCCTCTGGAGATCTTCACTGATTAGAACTGATATTGACTCACTTAATTTGATCATGAACTTTATGAATTAAGAATTATTATTCACAGAATTTATTTATCACTTTATTTCCTTCTTATTTGGTTTACAGCGCTGCTTCCTCTGTTTATTGATTGTTTAGTGTGTGTATCTCACCTTTAGCGGCTGCTCTTCCTTTCAATTGTTTGTCATTTATTACTTGATTGTGTTAATTGTGTGTATTTATACAGCGCGGTGGTCTTTCCTCTTTTTATTTTGCTACTGTCACGTACCTGGTAGGTTTTGAGCCTAAAGTGCAGAGAAAGACCTCCCTTACAGCTCCCAGTCCCGTTCCTCTGGAATGGAGACAGAGGGCCCAGGAGTGAGGAGTGGTATGGGTGCCTGGCAGGATCAACAGTCACCAGAAGTTCAGGAGTGGTGGCACCCTCTGGAACCTGAAGAGGAGAATGGAGACTGGAATGCAGAGTGGACCAGGAACCACAGCAGGTAAGTAGGCAGGAACTGAAGAGCTGGACCGGAACCAGGAACAGGCGGTAGGTAATAGACTGGAATGCTGGGCTGGAACCAGGATCAAGCAGCAGGCAGTAGACTGGAACGCTGGACTGGAACCAGGAACAAAGCAGCAGGTAGTAGCCTGGAACGCTGGGCTGGAACCAGGAACAAGCAGCAGGTAGTAGTCTGGAGCGCTGGACTGGAACCAGGAACAAGCAGCAGGTAGTAGACTGGAATGCTGGACTGGAACCAGGAACAAGCAGCAGGTAGTAGCCTGGAATGCTGGGCTGGAACCAGGAACAAGCAGCAGGTAGTAGTCTGGAACGCTGGACTGGAACCAGGAACAAAGCAGCAGGTAAACAGACTGGATACTGGTATCAGACAGAGGGATAGTAAAACAAGCCGGTGGTCGGTAACGGTCGAGTAGCAGAGGTACCAGGGATAACACAGAGGGATGGTCAGGCAAGCCAAGAGGGTCTGGTGCAGGCGGATAGCAGGATGGTCTAACAGGAAGCCGGGTCAGATAACAGAGTACACAGGTCAGATCAGGTTATGGCACACGGAACGCTGTAGAGCAGACAGCGGGGATTGAATGTGACAGGCCAGTTTAAATAGCCCGCCTGACACCAGCGGGAGTGCGCGCGCGCGTGCCCGTGCGTGACAGCACCCGTGAATGCGCGCGCATGCGCAGTGGAACCCGTGGCCGTGTTCCCGTGCGTCTGGATCGCCGATTACTGGCAGGATCTTCATGACACACTGGCATCCTAACCAATGATGTCATCAGTTGATAAGGAGGATGTCTGTCGCCTCCACAGCATCCTTAATTGACCCTTCTCTGCCTCTCTCCCTGAGTACTGGGGTCATATTAGCTGACTGATGGAGAGAAAGGGAGGGAGAAGAGAAAAATTGGAATACTAACCAGTACCAGTGTGCAAAAGTGTATTTTCTTCTAAAGAAACAATTACCTCTTTAGAATGGTGTGCCTCGATACTGGCCATCATTTTAAAGGGTGCCTTGAAATTGTCTATAGTTTTAAAGGGTGCCTTGACTGAAATAAGGCTGAGAAATACTGGCCTAGTCCTTTCAAAAAGACACAGACTTAACCACGTCACGAGAAACAATGAACCTGTATTTTGTTTTGAGGAACTGGTTGTACTGGGGTGAAGGCTGCAGCTGCAGGTTTCCACATCCTGCGCTGTGTTTATTGCCATGCTTAACTTTGTATTATCCACAAATATTGTGATTGAGCCATTTATCCCATCCTCTATATCGTTAATTAATAAATTAAACAGAATTGGTCCCAGGACAGATCCTTGGGGGACCCCACTTAACACACTGGACCATTCCGAGTACTCGCTATTTATCACCACCCTTGGACCCACCCCTTTAGCCAGTTTTCAATCCAGGTACTCACCCTGTGGTCCATGTCGACAGACCTCAGTTTGTACAGTAATCATTTGTGAGGAACTGTATCGAATGCCTTTGAAAAATCCAGATACACCACAACCCCAGGCCTTCCTTTATCTAGATGGCGGATCACTTCTTCATAGAATGTTAATGTCAAGAACGATTCTTCATGAATCCGTGCTGATTACCACTAATGATACAATTTTTATTACTAAAATCTTGGATTTAGTCCCTTATCAGCCCCTCCATTAGCTTACATACTATCAATGTTAGGCTGACTGGTCTGTAGTTTCCAGTGATATATCACGGCCCTTTTTTAAATATTGTTACCACGTTGGCTTTTCTCCAATCAGCTGGTACCATTCCAGTCAGTAAACTGTTTATAAAAATTAGAAACAATGGTCTAGCTATCTCTTTAGCTGCTCTAATTATGCTTTTACATTTCTTATTTAATGCTTTGTTTTGTTGGAATGCTGACAATGACCCCTCAGCCTTGTATTTTTTAAAGGCCTTTTCTTTTGCTTTTATATGCTTTTATATGCATTTTTACATTAGCAATTAGCCACCCAGGGTAAATTTCAGCTCTTTTAAACTTATTTGCCATTGGAATCCATTGGCCAATACCTTTATTTAGTATGCTCTTTCTTAAAGTACTCACTTCTTTCCTCAGTGTTCTTTGTTCTTAGGATTTTATCCCATTTAATGTTGTCTAGCAAAGAGCGCAGTTTAGGGAAGTTGGCGTACCCTTGTGCTTCTTATTTCTGTGATTTATACTGAATCTAATTGACTTGTGGTCGCTGCTTCCTAAGTTGCCCCGTAATTCCACATCCGTGATCAGTCTGTATTGTTTGTAATCAGTACGTCTAGTAATGCGTTATCTTTTGTTAATGCATTCACCAACTGACCCATGAAATTCTCCTGCAAGACATTTAGGAAATGGCAAGCCTTAGACTAATGCGCGGTTCCTTCTGCCCAATCTATATCTGGATAATTACAATCCCCCATTAAAATAACATTTCCCAGCCTTTCCGTCATTCCAAGCTGTGATAAGAGGTCTGTCTCCCCCTCCTCCCTGAGGTTAAGGGGATTTTTCACCCTGTGGAGATCCACCCACAAGGATTCCACCTCCTTCCTAGCTCCATTAGTGATGTTATCCCTCACGTTCACTTGCACATCATTCTTGATATACAGGCATATCCCTCCCCCTTTCCCACCCTTATCTCATATTGGGACTATCTTTTTAAATATTATTTATGTTTTAACTGCAATTTGTAATCACTGGGTCCATTGGGGATCAATTTTTATGGAGACATATGGCGGAATTGTCTCCAGACTTCTTGTAATGGTGTAGATCCAAACATAGAAAAAAGCAGCCAGCACGCCAACCGAACTTCCAAGATGACTGTTTACTGAATTTCCATATCAGTAGATACACTAATACAAGCTTCATCTAACCCGTCTATATGGGTGGCCACTTGGCTACACAGAGACATCATGGGATCTAAACATAGAAAAATGCGAGCACTCCAACTAAATATCCAAGATGTTCATCTCATATAACCCATCTATATGGGTGGGTTTAGCTAAGCACCTGCTACTGTAGATGGGTTATATGAGGTTTTTGCTGGAACTAAGCAATGCTCTAAAGATATCTTAACATAAATTAATTATGTCAGCAAGTTTGACAGCCCCCTAAAGTATACAGTGATCTATAGTCATAACAAGCAATCACCCTTGTTTCCTGAATTTAGATAAATGGAAGATGAATTTTGGTTGGTTGCTACAGGTTACTGCACTTCACACTAACATTATGACCTCTTCAGGCCCCCAAAGAATTCAAAGGGAAGTTGTAAACAGCTAAAAGAGACAGACCAACATATAAAATTATAATATATCTAATTCAGCACATAAGGTACTTTAAAGTACTAGGTCATACATTATTTGTCATGTTGATGGATATAATTACTTCTGTGTGGCTAAAGGAAATAATTATGTTGCATGGACTTTTTTCTCGGATAGGTTTTAGGTATGATAGATAGAACATCCAGTATGAAGAGTGAATGTGAAAAGTACATAAATCAGAGTGAAGATTCCACTTCAATGAAAAAGTAACTGATAAAAGTGAAACAGAACACTGTGTCAAAGCAAGCATTACATAAATGTCAGATCCTGGGAAAAATTCACTTCTGGCAGGTGGGATTCATAAATTGTGTAGTGATGGGAGAATTTGTCCAAGTTCAATTCACCAAGGGTTTGGCTAATCTTTCTCTACATGTGATGAACCTGACCTCAGAGGCAAATCCCAATAGAGGGGATGGTGGGGGCAAAACTTGTTGGTAAATTCTGACTATTTTTAGGTCAAGTAGGCAAACTACTGTCAAAAACAGGTATGGAAAGCTAGGCTTTGCCATGGGCAATATGCACCAATATATATATATACAGTATCTCACAAAAGTGAGTACACCCCTCACATTTTTGTAAATATTTTATTATATCTTTTCATGTGACAACACTAAAGAAAAGACACTTTCCTACAATGTAAAGTAGTGAGTGTACAGCTTGTATAACAGTGTAAATGTGCTGTCCCCTCAAAATAACTCAACACACAGCCATTAATGTCTAAACCGCTGGCAACACAAGTGAGTACACCCCTAAGTGAAAATGTCCAAATTGGGACCAAAGTGTCATTATTTTGTGTGGCCACCATTATTTTCCAGCACTCACAGGTTGCCACTGGAATCCCCTTCCACTCCTCCATGATGACATCATGGAGCTGGTGGATGTTAGAGACCTTGCACACCTCTACCTTCTGTTTGAGGATGCCCCACAGATGCTCAAGAGGGTTTAGGCCTGGTGCACCACTTGGCCAGTCCATCACCTTTACCCTCAGTTTCTTTAGAAAGGCAGTGGTCCTCTTGGATGTGTGTTTGCGGTCGTTATCATGTTGGAATACTGCCCTGCGGCCCAGTCTCCAAAGGGAGGGGATCATGCTCGGCTTCAGTGTGTCACAGTACATGTTGGCATTCATAGTTCCCTCAATGAACTGTAGCCGGCAGCACCCATGCAGCACCAGACCATAACACTCCCACCACCATGCTTGACTGTAGACAAGACACACTTGTCTTTGTACTCCTCACCTGGTTGCCGCCACACAGGCTTGACACCATCTGAACCAAATAAGTTTATCTTGGTCTCATCAGACCACAGGACATGGTTCCAGTAATCCATGTCCTTAGTCTGCTTTTCTTTAGCAAACTGTTTGCGGGCTTTCTTGTGCATCATCTTTAAAAGAGGCCTGTTCTGAGTGGAACCTGTCCTGTTAAACCGCTGTATGATCTTGGCCACCGTGCTGCAGCTGAGTTTCAGGGTCTTGGCAATCTTTTTATAGACCAGGCCAACTTCATGTAGAGCAAGAATTCTTTTTTCCAGATCCTCGGAGAGTTCTTTGCCATGAGGTGCCATGTTGGACTTCCAGTGACCAGTATGAGAGAGTGAGAGCGATAACACCAAATTTAACACACCTGGTCCCCATTCACACCTGAGACCTTGTAACAATAACAAGTCACATGACATCGTGGAGGGAAAAATGGCTAATTGGGTCCAGTTTAGACATTTTCACTTAGGGGTGTACTCACTTTTGTTGCTAGCGGTTTAGACATTAATGGCTGTGAGTTGAGTTATTTTGAGGAGACAGCAAATTTACACTTTTATACAAGCTGTACACTCACTACTTTACATTGTAGCAAAGTGTAATTTCTTTAGTGTATAATAAAATATTTACAAAAATGTGAGGGATGTACTCACTTTTGTGAGACAATGTATATATATATATATATATATATATATATATATATATATAATGAAAATAAGAACAAAAGTAAGCCACATCTCACACTAAAACCACAGCTTAAACTGTATGTTTACTCTGTGATGGTCATTCAAAGGTGCTGCTGGCTTTCTTGAGAGACAAAAATAAAGGATTGTCTTTGACCTTGGATTGTCTTTGACCTTGGATTTCTCAACTTCGGTCAATATCCACTGCAGGGGGAAGGTGGTCCCCGTCTTTGTGTTGAGCTGCCAAATACAAGCCAATAGGGCTCCAGTAATGACTTTGCCTGCTTTCTAATAACCTGTGAATATCCATGCCCAGCACCTACCACTACCTCTTGGCCTTAGTCCAAAGACCATATAGTTCATTATGGTTTTTACAAAATCTCATGGGCAAATCTACATGTAAATTTGATAAAACAGAGAATTGTGAACCTGCAGGATTCACCTTGAATCTGTGGTACCTGTAAACCTGAACCTTATGCCCAGTATTATGTTCTTTTACATCCAAAGTGTGCTTTAAAGCCGTAAAGCATCTTGGTATTTGTATGACTCCTCTGGGTTATGTCTCCACAAGTTTTGAGTCTTGTGGGAAATCTTTTTTTCACATGGAACTCACTTATTAAATGTACAGACTGTGAGACTTTATTTTCAGCTGGAGAACAGAGGTTTCAGTGAGTTAAAAAAAATTAAGTTCTATAAAAATATTATAATTGAGAATTTGTATGGTGTAAAAGCAAAAAAAACAAACAGGATCTAAAAGGTACTTGTTGGGAAAAGATCCCAGCCTTTTGATCATCTGTGCATCCAGATTAGAATGATACGCAGCATTAAAATCCAAATAACTTTTTGGTAGCATTCCTGAAACAAGAGCGACACATGCTGGCAAAAAGTGGAATAGCAATGGAAAGATTGAAGTAGTGAACAGATTTTAAATTGCATTACATGTTTCTGTGTTACTATGGGGTTGATTTACTAAAGGCAAAACCACTTTGCACTACAAGTGGACTGCTCGTGCACTTGTAGTGCAGTCGCTTTAGATCTGCACTTCCAAGTGCACTTGCAGTGCAAAGTGGATTTGCCTTTAGTAAATAAACCCCTATATTCTTTACGTGATAGTGTTAAAACAACTAGCGTTACTATAAATACAAAGTACACATTTTGTTGGCGAAGCTATTTAATAGTGAAAAAAAGGTGTTTTAAAATAAAAGTGTGTATTTTTCATGTGACATATATAACGTTTGCATGTGAACGGTAAGCAAAAAATAAAATAAAACGTTTAAATAAGAGAGGAATGAGATACTTAGGACTGTTTAAAGTTAACTAGAGGTTAATGAAGAGTTAATAGGTTGTCATTTTTCTTTTTGCTTAGATATGCTTCTGCTAAATGCTACGGAACCAGAAGGTTACGCTATAATTATCTGTTGCTGACAGCTACAGCTAATCGCCGTGTAATTAAATCATTACTTTACATTCATCTTATGTTACGAACTGTAAAGCTAGCTCTACATGTTTAGATTTTAAATCAATTGATTCCTCCATCCACAAGTAACAGCGTGGATGGAGGAATCTCCCTTCCAGCTATTGTATTCAGACAACCGCAGCAACATATCACAGCTTACCAATCATTAGATAGTTTAAATGTACTAGCAATTATACTAACAAATTTAAGCTGAACGCCAGCTAATACTTTATAAGCAATGAGAGCAAAGAGTTTGTTCCTTTTGGGATACAGGTTTTACCAATATAGATAAAAGCTGAGCATTGTAAACACCCTTATCAGTGGTAAATGGGTTGTCTCATCCCTCTAACAGCTACATCTGCAAGTGAGTTTGTTCTTATGGAAAAAAAGCAGACTTAATGGCTAGATCACCAAATGAAAATAAAGGAAAGCAAGCCAAAAAAGAAAACTAATGCAGCTATCACATCCAAGGAATTGGCATGCTGCAATATAATAAATGTTTGCTTTTGGATTTAATACCGCTTTAACATTACAGTGACTTCCACATAGTGGTAATAATACAAAGGGTTTACAGCACAGTGAGCATAACTTATTGTCAGGGAATTCAGTATCTTCATTTATCTCTGCCCTTTTTAATTGCTAACCTGCACTTTGTAGTTGAAATGGAGATGTGCAGTCCTAAATCTACAACACATGAGATACTAAAGAGATTGAGACACTTATTAACCCTTACATATTCATACCAAAAAACAGCATACTATTAAGAATATGGGCATATAGTGCCAATATGGGACAAAAAGACACATCTGGAGATCAAATGAGCTATGGACCAATATCCAGTGATGCATTTCCACAATGGGAAAATTCACAAAGTCTAGGAGGGTGGACAGCACCAGCAGCCATCTGTGCAAGCAGCCAGGTGTGTTCCCAAACAAACACCCAAATAAACAAATGTGGCACCCTTATTCTGACTCCGATTGTTGTGAAGCGATTTATCCCTTGTGAGACCTCTATGTCTGGCCTGTATAAGATATAATCACTAAGGACAACCTCATCAGATAGCTTGAACTCACCACAGAGGTGCTTTTATTCTGAACATCAGGTTACAGCAGATGACAGGAGATGATAGGATACAACAGATGAAAAGGTTGTGGTTAGGGATGAGCCGAACAACCCCCTGTTCGGTTCGCACCAGAACTTGCGAACAGACAAAACATTTGTAAAAAAGTGTTTGGGGGCCTGGGTCCTGCCCCAGGGGACAAGCATCAATGCAAAAAAAAGTTTTAAAAACGGCCGTTTTTTCGGGAGCAGTGATTTTAATAATGCTTAAAGTGAAACAATAAAAGTGTAATATCCATTTAAATTTCGTACCTGGGGGTGTCTATAGTATGCCTGTAAAGGGGCGCATGTTTCTCGTGTTTAGAACAGTCTGACAGCAAAATGAGATTTCAAAGGAAAAAAAGTCATTTAAAACTACTCGTGGCTATTAATGAATACCCCCTTACCATTTCACACAGGGGGGAGGGCCGGGATCTGGGGGTCCCCTTGTTAAAGGGGGCTTCCAGATTCCGATAAGCCCCCCGCCCGCAGACCCCCACAACCCTGTCCGGTGGTTGTCATCAACATGGGGACAAGGTGTTTTGGGGGGGCTACCCCAAAGCACCCTCCCAATGTTGAGGGCATGTGGCCTGGTACGGTTCAGGAGGGGGGCCTTTCTCTCGTCCCCCCTCTTTTCCTGCAGCCTGCCAGGTTGAGTGCTCGGATAAGGGTCTGGTATGGATTTTTGGGGGGACCCCACGCCGTTTTTTAAAAAAAATGTGGCACAGGTTTCCCCTTAAAATCCATACCAGACCTGAAGGGTCTGGTATAGATTTTGAGGGGGTACCCCATGCCTTTTTTTTTTTTTTTAATTTTGGCCGGTGTTCCCCTTAATATTAAACCGGAAGGGCCTGGTATGGAATTTAGGGGAACCCCCCACGTCATTTTTTTTTTAATTTTGGTTCGGGGTTCCCCTCTGGGGAATTCCCATGCCGTTTTTATCAATGAACTTTTATGTGTATTGTCGGACCGGCAATTCATTAATAGCCATGTAAGCGAGTAGTTTAAATGACTTTTTTTCCTTTGAAATGTCATTTTGCTGTCAGACTGTTCTAAACACGGGAAACATGCGCCCCTTTACAGGCATACTATAGACACCCCCCAGGTTCAAAATTTAAAGGGATATTACACATTTATTGTTTAACTTTAAGCATTATTAAAATCAGTGCTCCCAAAAAAACGGCCATTTTTAAAACTTTTTTTTGCATTGATCCATGTCCCTTGGGGCAGGACCCAGGTCCCCAAACACTTTTTATGACAATACCATGAATACAAGCCTTTAAAATTAGCACTTTTGATTTCTCCCATAGACTTTTAAAGGGTGTTCGAATTTGCCATGAACACCCAAATTGGTCGCTGTTCGGCGAACTTGCGAACAGCTGATGTTCGAGTAGAACATGAGTTCGACTCGAACTTGAAGCTCATCCCTAGTTGTGGTATTTATGTGGTCAAAAGATGATATTGTCTGTAGCTTTCTATGCAGAATACATGTGTATTGCTACATGTGGCCTGTTAGCTGCATCCATGACACAGGAAGCACAATCTCAGGAAGAAGGGTCGAGCATTACATACAAAGGAAGTGTGTCATAAAATCAGGGAAAAAGAACATAGATAAAACAAGTGCATTTCCACAAAAGGTCACTAGATGGCAGCATGTGAACAAAATATAAACGTCCATAGAAAATGGTTAGCAAAACAATCTATCTAATTTCTATGCCCCGTTGGGGCCGCACAACCCTCCTAGATAGGTGCTAGGATTAGTTAGATTTAGTTCTGGCTCACTGTGTTCAGTGGAGCTGTATTTTTGTTTGTTAGGTAAATTTAGCTTGCCTCACTGTAACCAGTGTGGCTGCAAGTGTTGTGTCAGGTAAATTTAGCAGTCCCCGCTGTAATTAGTGCACCTACGTGTGATTACTTAGGTCTGCTCAGTGTTTCAGCTGCTGCTGATTTGCCTGTGTCCTCTAATTTCCAGAGAGCTGGAAAGCATAGGTGTGAAGCAATGCAAATAGCAGCATGAATATTTCTACATCCTTGACCAGTCCCATGAAGGGTGGCCCTGAAAGCTGTTGGGAGCCTGTATAAACACTCTGCAACACTTCCAAGATTTGCCTGCAGAGGGGAAGTCCAGCCTGGAGGGCTTGCTACCCTCCAGGGCAACACTGCCATGTGCTTACTGTTCATGAGGTGGGCAACCCAAGAGCCGGTAAGCTGAAGCTACAGAGAGCTAACTGAGGAGCTGTCTGCCGAAGATCTAGTCTGGTATCATTAGAGAAAGGTGTTACTTGGAGGTTGGAAGGAGGCAACCAACTGTCCCTGGACATTTTGTGAGTACAGACTGCTGTGAGATCTTAGAGGCATCTGTACTGCAGCCACGCCTCTTGTTCTAGAGAGTCAGCTGTGTTTGTTTAACCAAAGGGGCCATCGGATGGTGTCCTGAAGAGCTCAGTCTAACTTGTTCTTTGTGAAGGGACTCTTGGTGCGCTAAATAAAAAAGCCGAGGCGCATGCACTGCAGCTCGCAAGATGGCCACATCCCTCTAGAGCTCCGCGCCACCACTGACTCATAACTCGCCACTACAGCATCCAGAGCGCCCACCCACACACCTTGCCAGGATGAAATAGCAGGGGAACCCCCCGGGAACAAGTGGATGTCCACGGCACCAGCTAGAAGAAGCCTAGCCCGCCAGATGACCGCCACCGCCGGCCCTGCCAAAATGGCGGCCGCACCACGAGGAGGACACACAGTAGCTGAATCTGAGGGCTCCATTGCAGACCAGGACACAGCCCCTCCATCCTCCCCAGGTACCGCACACTCCCCACTGTGTATGGCACCTTCCCCTACCTCCACCAAATCCCTGCTGGGAAGAACGGGAATAGGTCTCCGCACTACACCTATGCTGGATCCTCATACAGGCATGCTCCTCTGTGAGGGAGATGCCTGTGACATCACCCCTGCTCCCACTGACTTTCCCTCAATGATGCAGGCTTTCTTACAGATGTTATCCAGGAGCCTTGCACTGAATGCTGCCCAAATCACTTCATCCATTCATGCAGACTTGCAGCAATTGGGAATGAGGATTGAAGTAATAGAAAAGAAAGCAGACCAATCTGTGGCCAGGATCAACCAAAATTCAGCCGACTCCAAGATGTGCAGGACCAGCTGGAAACTGCACTCTCAAAGATCGACGACCTTGAGAACAGGTCGAGAAGGTACAATTTTAGAATGAGGGGACTCCCTGAATCGGTGAAAGAGGTCCAGCCAGCGGTGAGGTCACTTATTAAAGGACTCATTCCTGACATTGCTGAACACCGCTTGGAGCTCAACAGAGCTCATAGAGCTTTACAGCCCCCTCGCCACAACGAACTCCCCAGGGAAATTATTGTAAAACCCCATTTTTACTCCGTGAAGGAGGAGGGGATGAGGAAAGCTAGAGGAGTTGATGCCCTCAACATTCATGGACATGCGGTTCAGATATTTGCTGACCTCTCCCCTTACACGGTCCAGAAGCGATGATCGCTTAAATCGCTACTTCAAATCTTGATACAGAAGGAGATACCTTATAGATGGTCCTTCACGTTCTGCCTTAACTTCTCGTATCGCAACAAAGGTTATGGCTTCTCTTCTTAGGTAAAGGGGGAACGTCTATTCCTACATCTAGGCCTACTTTTCCAGGAGCATCTACCCTTACCTACCAGCAAAGGTCCCTCCTCGTCATCGAAGAGACCACCACCGGCAAGCCACCTGCAACCCACATGGCTGAAACAACACTCCAAGCAGTCCAAAGAGACTTTACCGACATGACTGGTCCACTTATCTTAGTAAACCAGCCATCTGATTTACAACTTTACCTACTCCAGTGATCGGGTCTTACCCCCAAGTCTCTCTTTCTGCAGTTTTTCCCCCAGGACTTACCTCCCCGGATTGTTAGCCCTAATGGTATCTAATCCCTCCTCCCGCCCAGTTAGGGGTAGTTAAGGGAAATAGGGCTCTCGTTTACCGGGCTCAAGTCGGGAAAGAAGAGACTGGGCACTAGGCCCCTATGTTCGACCCAGTTGGTCAATGGCCCCAATGTTCTTTTATAGCATACGTATCTCTGCTGTTATGCAAGTTCCTCTCTTCCACAATGCTTTAATTTTTTGTTAGAGTTCCCGGGATGTGATCATCCATTCCAAAGTGAAGAGTGCCTTTTAATGACCCTCTTGCACCTCAGGCAATTGTTTGCTTAACCACTAAACTGAGGGGGACATGCCCCACAGCGAGCTTAGAGGTGACTTTGTTCCCATTCCTGGGCCCGGTATCACTCAAGATTGTCCGTATGTTTGGAGGGGAAGCTGAGGGGGTACTGGACCCGGGGGAGGGAACCTGGTGAGTTATTGTGATCCCAATTCTATCCGTCCTAAGGGCGATCTGTTCATTATACAATGTTAAGGTTTTTTATTTTCTAGTGGTGGGACCGTGGTGGACTAGTGCACTTCCAATAGTCTCCGCAGGCACCTAGTGTGCCCCTGGGGGATGATTTGGAGTCCCTAACTCAGGGTTCTCCAGCTTTCAGGTTAAGGGGTGGGCAATGGCAGGCCTATTTCTACCCCAGGGTGGAAGGGGACCAGGGTGCCCCCTGATTCTTAATTTTTTAAGCCAATACTGTAAAGTGTTTGTATTTACATGTCTAATCTTCTTCTCCTCTTCTTCCCCTCCTCTCCTTTCCTACCTACCTGTCTTCTCTCTAACCCCTTCCAGGTTTTCCAGGAGCATCTGGTTTCTCCACTCAGGGTCCCGAGCTTCAGCTTCACGGACAGACTGGTTGCACCACCCATGCTTTCCGTCGGGAGGAGGTAGGTCATGCACCATTTCAGTGACGTCTCCACCTCTGATTCATGGCTAACGCAAACTCCCCAACCCCCACCTTCAAAATCGTCACACACAACACCCAGGGACTCAACCCCCCTATTAAATACCAGAAGTTATTCCAATTATACCATTCCATGCACACTGATATCCTACTACTACAAGAAACCCACTTCCCTGCTTCTTAATAACCCTCTTTTCTACTTTAGCGCCACCCACAATTTTATATCACATCTGCCTAAAATAGAACAAAAGGAGTGGCCATATGCTTCGCCAGACATAACAACCTTTCCCAAGAGATTGTCGCAGACCCTCTAAGTCGTTATGTATTGGTTTTGGGCATCATCGACGGGGAGACATACACATTTGTTTCTTGCTACACACCCAATAAAGGTCAAGGGAGATTTTTTGACTCAACACTGCGCAAATTACAAAAACATTTCAGGGGGATGGTTTTGTTCAGTGGAGATTCTAATACCGCTTTTGACTTCTCCCTGGACAAAACAGCTGGAGGGAAACCAAAACCCAAATACCTCAAAATAGAGTGCAAAAATTGCTCTCCTGCTACATTCTGCAGGGCTTGTGGACATTTGGAGAGAGGTCAACCCCCACATAAAAGACTACACCCATTTTTCAGCACCCCACAATTCCTATGCTAGGATAGACCACATCTTCACACACTCAACATCGATCCCATTAATTATAGGGTCTAAAATCATTGATACCCCTCTATCAGACCATTCTATTGTCATCATAGTTACCATAGTTACACAGCGGTGATCAGGTACCACAGGCTATTTCAGATGGCATCTTAATGAGGCCCTCTTGAGCAACCCTATACAGTGCACCCTACTAGAACAAGCCATCAAAGAATGCTTCCTTGAAAATGACACCAACGAGGTATCCCCAACGACTCTATGGGCAGCTCACAAGATGGTACGAGGAAAGCTCATTCAGCTTTTCTCTAAAATCAAGAAAGAGCACAGGACAGAAATACAGAAGCGAGCGGAGGAATACCAATCACTAGCTAAGGCACACAAGTGCCACCCTACACATGGAACGTTGGCACAGCTAGACACAGCCCATACCCACCTCAACCTATCTCTCACAACGGCTGTAGAGAAATGCCTTAGATCAGTGATGACGAACCTTGGCACCCCAGATGTTTTGGAACTACATTTCCCATGATGCTCAACTACAATGCAGAGTGGATGAACATGATGGGAAATGTAGTTCAAAATCATCTGGGGTGCCAAGGTTCGCCATCACTGCCTTAGATGGACTGGGGCTAAATTTTTCTCCCAAAAAGAAAGAATTGGCTCCGGACTTGCCACCAAACAATGCACGTTGACCTTCCTCAAAATTCGATCCTCCTCCGGGGACCTGACCCAGAATCCAACCAAAATAATGCACACCTTCCTACAGTTTTACTCAGACCTTTACAAAACCAACCCCCCGCCTCCCCAAGCACTTAAGAATACCTTTCTTGACAACCTCCCTTTACTCTCAATAAACAAAAGTCACCAGGAACTTCTAGAGAACCCATCCACATCCAAGGAGGTTTTAGACACCATCAATTCCCTCAAACTAGGCCCTTCGCCTGGGCCGGACGGCTTCTCCACAGGATACTACAAAAAATTTGGCCCCAGCCTAGCCCCATATCTGCCCCGGTTCTTTAACTCTCTCAGGAGCCCCCCTAGGGAAAGATCTTAACTCCTCATACATCTCTGTCATCCTTAAACCAGGGAAGGATTTGAGCGAGGTTGGTAACTACTGGCCAATCTCACTTATCAATAATGATATAAAGTTAATGACAAAGATCCTTGCCAACAGGGTAGCGAGTTTCATCGCTACATACATACACAGAGATCAGGTGGGCTTCATCCCTGGGAAACAAGGACCGGACCAGATTAGAAGAGTGGTTGACATCATTTCCTTATATAACTCCCAATGGGTTGGTGGTCCCCCCAGAAGGGTTTCCTTCTCTCAATAGACCTCCATAAGGCATTTGACTCGGCAGCTTGGCCATACATTTTGAAATCCTGGAAAGATGGGACTCTGGCCCAAACTTCCTAGGCATAATCCGATCACTGTACTCTTCCCCGAACGCACAAGTGCGATTGATGGGTAGATACTCTGACACCTTCACCATTACTAGCGGCACCAGACAGGGCTGCCCGCTCTCCCCCCTCCTCTTCCCCATGGCCATTGAGACTTTGGCTGTCGCAATCCGGGCCAACTCTGACATCAATGAGATTACATGGGGGGAACAAGTGCGCACTATAAGTGGATGACTTATTACTATTCATTCCCCCCCCCCCCGACATCTCCCCTACGATATACAAGACCCTACAGGAATTTAGTCAAAACTCGGGACTGCAGGTTAACATGTCTAAATCCATAGCCCTAAACGTCTCTGTTCCCCCTACTTTGCACACAAAGCTAAAACATAACTTCGCCTTCACTTGGGCAACAGACGCAATCCCATACCTGGGCATTAAATTCACCCATGACATCAGTAAGCTCTTTCAGGCAAATTACCCTCCTATGATACAGAAGTGTGGAGAGGACATGGAGAGGTGGTCGACGTGTGGTCTATCCTGGATGGGCAGAGTTAACGCGGTTAAAATGATCCTTCGCCAGCGAATGTTATACCTGTTCCGCTCTCTCCCAATCCCTATAAAGAAACAATTCCTTTGTAAATTTCAGTCCCGAATAGTAAAATTTGTCTGGGAAAACAAAGGATACAGATGCCCCAAAGAGGTTTTTCTCAGGATAAAATTGCAGGGAGGTGTAGTCCTTCCAAATTTGTAGTGGTATTATCAGGCTGCACAACTCGCTCAAATCTCAACAGTCTACTCTAGGGGCCAAGCCCGATTGTCTCTCCATGGAAAGGCAAGCCGTCCCCTTGAATACCATAGACCATCTCCTCTGGAGAGATACTAGTACAAGACCGGCGATAATGTCGCCAACTCTTTCTCACTCGGTGGCGCTGTGCAACACACTACGTACACCCCACTCTCTGTTCTCCCCCTTGAAGCCCCTGTCACATATATTCCACAACCCAAGGTTTCCCCCAGGCCTCAACATCAAAGCCTTTGGCTGGTGGACTAACAAATGCCTATATCGCATTGGCCACTTTCTTACCCCAGGCAGGCCCCTCACACTGAAACACTGTAGAAAGACACTGGAAATGCCCAACTTGAAAATTTTCCGCTTCTCCCAGATTGCCCATTTCCTTAACTCAGTTTGGACTAACAGGAGGGAACCCCCTACCATCACTGCATATGAGCAGTGGTGCTCAAACAACATGGATCAGAGTGGGGGAATATCGCTAATATACTCCTCTCTGTCAGGCAGAGACGTCATCCCAGCTTACGCTCGGACCTGGTAGATAGACACGGGGTGCTCTTGGAAACCAGCAGTCTGGTATCATTCATTTCATGTCTCCCTGACAGAAGCTAATCTGAAAATCCTAACTAGGTGGTACTATGTCCTCTCTAGGCAGGCAATGATCTACCCAGGGGTATCGCCCTTATGTTTCCAAGGATGTGATCTGGAACGCACTAAGTTCCACATCTGGTGGTCATGTCCCCGCATTCGATCCTATTGGAAAAAGGTCTTTCACACTATAAGGATAATAACAGACACCACCATAACTCCTGACCCCACCATTGTCCCCCTGAACCGCCCCATTCTCGGGTTACCCAAACACGTACAAGCTCTAACATTCTATATCCTCTTAGGAGCCAAGGTAACACTCGCAAGGGCATGGAAAATCCCTACTGTACCCTTCAGGGGGTTTAAGAGAAAAGTTTCATGGATAATGGCACAAGAAAATATAGTAGCAAAACTGCACGATAGAATAAAAAGGTTCAACGCTATTTGGGAACCCTGGGCCTCTTATTGTAACAGCTCCCTCTGTCCGGGTACATCACCCTGAATTCTGGACAAACCTGGATCTCTACCTCTTTCTTTCCTTCCCCTTTCTTTCTTTCACTGTCTGGGACACCCTGTTCCCACTCTCCTGTTGTTACGAGCAGGGATACATACACCCCCCATTTGTGAAGTAGAAAAAGTCTCAAGCAGGCTTGCATGTCGTGATTGCTCCAGCAGCGGTTTTGCCAGACCACCTTTTTGGTCATTTACACGTTAAAACAAAAGGCTGCGATGAACAGGCTTGGTAACTCAGTCAGCCCACCGCTGGACTGGAGGGGGGGAGACACAGGCCTGGGGAGGACCGGGCACTTCCACATAGAGTTCTCAAAGGGGTAGGGTGCTGGGCACCTCCTGGGTGAGGTGGCTGACCCCCTCTCGAGATTCCCAGACATGACTGTGGCCTAATGCCGCATACACACATTCGGACTTCTCATCGGAAAAAGATATGACGGCTTTTCCAACGGGATTCTGCTCAAGTTTGCCTTGCATACACACGGTCACGAAAAGTTCACTGAATTTACCGTCAAGAACGCGGTGACGTACAACACTGTGACGAGCCAAGAAAATGAAGTTCAATGCTTCCGAGAATGCGTCGAATTGTTTCCGAGCATGCGTAGGAATTTTGCGCGTCGGATTTGCCACAGATGATTTTTCAGATAGGAACTTTTTCCGACCGAAAAATTAAGAACATGCTTTCAATCTTTTGCTGGCTGGAATTCGGCTAGCAAAAGTCAGATGGAGCATACACACGGTCACATTTTCCGACGAAAAACTCTCATCTGTCTTTTGCGGGCCGAAATTCAGATCGTGTGTAGGCGGCATACGACTTCGGTACTGGGCTGTGGGACTCATGTAGACGATCTCCCATACAGGAAGGTCTTATCCCAGCAGAGCCAGGGGAATTGTTTACGCAGTACTGAGTTATCTGCTAGCCTACTACAAACGATTATTGTCAGACATCAAACACCTTAAAGCTTTGTCTTTCCTGTTACTGGACCTTGTGGTCCGATGATAAAATCGACTCTGTATGGTATTGTATAGGTTCTTCTTCTTGCTAAAACCCAATAAAATATTTTGAAAAAAAAGAAAAAAGCCTGCTTTTAACTGCTTCTACTTCAAGCCAAGTCCAGAGTTTGCTATTGCAAGGGCTTTTGCTTCAGCTTTACAGAAAGGAGTTCACTGTCCTCAACTTGTACATAGTTCTCTTTTTGGGGTATCCCATCAAATTCCCTCAACCCAATCCCAGTTACTCCAAAAATAAAAACAACAAAAAGAACACCCTTATGCCGTGTACACACGAGCGGACTTCTCATCCGCCTGAACTCCGAAGGACTTTTCGACGTAGTTCAGACGAAACGGACTTGCCTACACACAATCCCACCAGTAAAGAATAGAAGTTCATAGCCAGTAGCCAATAGCTGCCCTTACGTCGTTTTCAGTCCGTCGGACTAGCATACAGACAAACGTTTTTTTCGATAGGACTCGAGTCCATCGGAAATATTTGAAACATGTTCTATTTCTAAAGTCCATCAGAGTTTTCGACAGAAAAGGTCAGATGAAGGTCCAATGAAGCCCACACACGATTGAATTGTCCGACGGATTTGTTCCGTCGGACCTTTGATTGCGAAAAGTCCGGTTGTGTGTACTTGGCATTAGACTAGTTATTGAGCCAAAGAGTGACTGTGACCTTGTGACTGGCTGTAGGGCAATCTGCTGAGGAAAAGAACTTGAGCAATTTGCAGTGACTTGTTTGGGGGGTAGCGCTACACAACTTATGTAAACATAATATTTTTATCTGTTTCTCTGTACTTTTCTGTAATAATTTTGGCTCATACAGTTCTCCAAATAGATGGAATAGATATAGCTGTAGAAAAAACAACACCCCCCCTTGGGAAATGAGATTTTAAAAGTGACCACAAACACCAAATATTAACATAAAGATATTTTATTACAAAAGGTATAATATAACCGTAAAAACCTTGTCATATAGACAAGGATACACAATAGCATGAAGATGAAAATAATTTGATACATATAAAGACATTTATGACATCTCTAGTGAACCCGACATTTCTGGTTTGATGCCCTTCTTCAGGGATTTATTTACAAACAGAGCAAAATGACTATCAAGAAAACACATATTACATTATAGACGCAATAGACAAAAATTGGTGTTAGGCATGATAAAAAGCAGATAAATAGCAATACGTATCACATACCAGTGGTATCAAAAGTTTGTACCTAAGTAGAGGAGCCCTTGGGCCCCATATTAAAGAAAGACTGGACGGATGAGACTAAGTCTCAGACAACCCCGCAAAAATTATGGATATCTCAGCAAAGGTCCAAATAGGGAGGGAAGGCCACAAAAAAAGTATCAGATCTGAGCTGGTCTGAAATATAAAAAAGGGAATGTTATGATGTCCGATGTACTTTAGAGTCAAACACCAGGTCAGCATATGTTGCACATAATTATATATACAAGACATACATACCTGAATAGTAAGTATAGGTTGTAAACAGGAAGATGTCCCTGGTTTGAAAATCCCCAAAAAATGACTGGGAGAATTTCCATGAATCCCCTGCCCAGGAGTATGCCTGTTTGGGATGCAAAGGGGTGATATTACAAAGATGGTAATCACCTCAAGGTGTCAGAGATCAGATCCGTCAAATCTGTTTGCAAGCTGCAACGGGATCTGATATACACCTGTAGACACCTATGCATGTGTGGTAGTGCTGTATGTGTTGCTTAAGCCCAGCAGTGAACAGTCGCTGCGCATGCACGTTTTTGGCTGGCCTGGACCAACTGTCCTCAGAGCACACAGCGCTTCCCCAAAGGGGCGTGACGGCGTCCTGCATTCCAAGGACACAGACGCACAATCACAGCCTGCCAACAATGGGTGGGTTTAAAAAAAAAATCTGATCATGTTGGCGCCGTGTAAATATGGGGGGCCCTACGCCTACAATTCAGAACACCCCCTTTGTGTGCCTGGTGAGATACATCCAAAAAAAGGAGGGGGTATGAAAAAACAAGTCCCACCATCAAGTGAAGCAAAAAGGAGAAGGAAAAAAGATATTAAAAAGGAGTCTAGAAGACACATTGAAGTAGAATCAATATCAACAAATTTTGCTACATTTAGACCCTAACTGGGTCAATCACAAAAAGACCTAAGAAAGCATTTATAATACTGGCATAGCAGAGAAGAGGTGGGAGAAACTCATAGTAAATCTCTTATAGAAATGCATTTCTCTATTCACTATATGGCACTATATGTAGAGTAGGAATAGAAAATTAGAGTGGAAGAGTTTGTTTTATCCAAGGGGAAGACTACTATAGTTTATCCCAGAGAGCCATTAAATAAGTCGACTTCTAAATCTCCTATTCTTCCCATTCCCCAGATGAAAAACCTTCAAGAAAGGGGCGATAGCTAACCATGTCATTAAGGCCAGGAGGTGGCATCCAGACTTGTTATCCAGTGTGTTTCATGCTGACGCAACAGTCTGTTCCAGTCTCCACTCCTGGAATTAGGATGTATTCGATCGAGAATGAGAAATTTTACTTGTGGGAACTTACCCCTATGTGCATCCCTAACATGTCTGCCTAATGGGAGGTCTGAGTTTGACTTCTGCATACTGAGGATATGCCTATAGGCCCCTTTATGAAATTCTTGTTTTGTCTTTCCTATGTAGAAAGATCCACACTGGCAAGACAGCATATAGACCATCCCCAGTGTCTCACAGTTGGCATAATGTGTAGGTTTAAAGATCCTACCATTGGGGAGTCTAAAGTTGCTTTCTGTGTGCATGCATTGGCAATAGCCACATCCGCCGCATCGAAAGGTGCCCAGACATCTACATGGATTCTTGTGGAATTCTCCTGTGAATTCAGTATGTACAAATACATCTTTTAGTGATCTTGTTCTACGATTATAGATGGACTTAGTGAGATAAAGGGGCTCAAGGAAGGATCGATACATAAAAGGTGCCAATATTTTGATGTAATGGCTCTGATTCTATTGTGTTGTTTGGTATATTGCGTAATGATCCTCAAATTCTTTGATTGATCATCACTTTATTTGTTAGGAATTTCCTTTTTAAAAAGCAGGTCCTGTCTGGATCTTTTTGTAGCTTTCCTGTATGCCTTTTTCAAGCATGTAGGGGAATAACCTCTATGCAGTAGTCTCTCCCTTATTTTTTTGGCCTCCACTAGAAACATGGCATCATCCGAGCAGTTGTGGCGTATCCGCAGATATTGGCTGTAGGGGATAGATTTAATTAAAAGTAATGGGTGTGCACTGCTTGCATGAAGTATTGTGTTGTCCGCTGTATCCTTGTGGGACAGGGAGCTAGCAAGTGTGCCATCCTTTTGTTTGGATATAGTAACATCTAAAAAATTAATTTCTGCTCCCACTCCCCCAGGTACAGGTTGGCGTAGGATGGGGCACAATAGATACCCATAGCCACACTCTGTACCTGGAGGTAGTGGGAACCATCAAAGGAAAAGACATTATGTCTAGCTAGCATTCATGGAAGGAAATTACAGCAATATAAGCCTACACATTTCTCTTATGGTAGATTGCTTATTCAGTAATTATTTGTTGTCTGGATGTCAAGCTGATCTAATGGCTTTAATATTTTCCAAGCCACTGACCTGGGATAAATATAAAGACTAAAAATGCAGCTTAAGGCAGCTATGTTTTTTTCCCTTTAACCACCACAGTCAGTGTTGATGAGGGAATAGAGCAATTTTCTTTCCTAAATGCCTCCCGTGAAGCTATTGCGTTCTCCCGGCGGGGGGGGGGGCACAGAGAGCCGTCCCCGCCGGGAGAGCGCAGTGATTATGGCTAGCGGCTATAATCGCATGTAAATCTGACATGCTGATTGTGCCCAAGTTGATTGATCAATCAGCTTGAGTACAATCAGCCTACCCATACATGTTGGCCGGCTTTAGTCTGCTAGTAGTTCAGTGCTAGGTGATGCATGGGTGGAACCTCTTGGCTTTACAAAAATCAGTTCCTAAATGGATGCCCTATGTTTCCCTCACAATACAATTTTTCCAAAAAAGTAAATTCCAGATTTCAGGTCTGTCCTGAGAATTCATACACAGCAATTCATTACTGCTGAGCTATGGGGGCACAGCTAGCTATGTCATGTGTAGCCCTGGCTGTCAAGCCCCTTTAACTGACAATTACTTATGCAACACTATACCCAAATCCAAGGAGCGCCTTTAAGCTTTCAAGGGGTACAATCTACACATCTGATCTCCTGATCTCCTGAATACATCTCACATTTTCAGAGGCCTTGAAGTACCAGGACAGTAGAATCTGTGATCTGCACTGTCCAATGGCAATGTGCTTGCATATGAGCATAGTGAAAAAAAAATGTGCAAAGACAGCCGCTCAGAACAGCAAGGCTGGTCCTGGATCGCTTAAAAGATAAGTTCACATTTGGGGACATGTTACATGTTCCCACTCCTGCAGCCTCCCCCTGACCCCTCCCCCTTCCTGTGACAGCGGGTCAGGGAACTTCTTCCCGCACCCACTGTCAGAATTTGAAAGGAGCTCTCTATTCACAGAGTTATGTAAATGAGTGCCTAAAAGCACCATTAGCCTTTGCAGCTGATGGTTTGTAATTCTCAATGAGCTGCAGGGGCTCTGGTTAGAGTCTTTGTAGTTCATTGAGCTTCCTGGAATAAAGTAAAAGCCTGCCCATGTTGGAGGTACAAGCAGACAGCTACCCTGACAGTCTGCAAGAGACTGACATTGTGCCCGCCATCTGCTGATAGCAATAATTTACAAGCTTATAAGAAAAAAATTTAATGCACATTTTTCTACCTGCAAATAATGTGCATCTTTTATTTTTTTTATTAAAGGTGAATTGATCCTTTAATCGCTTGCTTCCCCGCCCATAGTCAAATGACATCCACATGAGGGATCTCCCATCCTGGGCGGGCATCATATGATGTCCTCGGCTAGGGGGTGCATGCGCCGTGTCACCCAGATCTACGCCCTGTCAGGGGAGAGGAGACTGATTGTGTGTTCCCAGTACAGAGGAACACCGATCGGTCTCCTCCCCTTGTGAGTCCCCTCCCCCTACAGTTAAAATCTTTCCCTAGGTAACACATTTAACCCCTTGATTGCCAGTGACATTGTTAACCCCTTGCCTGCCAGTGACATTTATACAGTAATCAGGGCATTTTTATTGCACTGATCGCTGTATAAATGTGAATGGTGCCTAAATAGTGTCAAAAGTGCCCGATATATCTGCCGCAACGTCACAGTCATGATAGAAATTGCAGATCGCCACCCTTACTAGTAAGAAATAAAAAAAAAATTAAAATGCCATAAATCTATTCCCTATTTTGTAGACGCAATATATGCTTATTGCTATTTTTTTTAGCAAAAATATGTAGAAGAATACATATCGGCCTAAAATGAGGACAAAAAATTGTTTTTGTTTTTTAAAATTGGTATATTTATTAGCAAAAAATAAAAAAATATTGTGTTTTTTTCAAACTTGTCACTCTTCTTTTGTTTATAGTGCAAGAAATAAAAACTGCAGAGGTGATCAAATACCACCAAAAGAAAGCTCTATTTGTGGGGGGAAAAAATTATAAAAATTTCATCAGGGTACAGTGTTGCATGACTGCCCAGTTGTCATTCAAAGTGCGACAGTGCTGAAAATTGAAAATTGGCCTGGGCAGGAAGGGGGTGAAAATGCCCTGTATTGAAGTGGTTAAGCAAACCTGGGAATGGTGTCATTAAAATTTCCATGTCATAAAACATCTAGAAAAGTTTTCAACAGGCTATCTTCTGGTTGCAATTGACCATCATAAAGGCATACAGAAGCAATGCCCATTAGTGTCTGGCTTTACTTGACCTAAAACTGATCTTTTCATACAACCCAGCACTGAAAATCTATTAATTTTCCATAAACCTTGATATGATAAAATTACAGACATAAAAAGTATTAATTTGATACTAGATACAGTATATGTATACCATAATGTAAAGCAGGCTGATTAGGCACAGTACAACTCCTAAGGAGAATAAATATAAGGTCAATATCATGTTTGATATCTATCAAATCAAGATTTCATTCTACTCAATAATACATTGTAAAATATAGTAATCTGGAAACACTGATACAGTTAGAAAACAAGCATTGAGGGAGGGTACCCTGAAATATCATAAACCCTTCCTCACTCCTACCTCCAACTCCTCAGCTGTCTTGATAGATTGAGAATTTGCCCAGTGACACCCTTTAGAAGGTTCACAAAAAGCTAATGCTTTTTGCAGCTGATAGTGCTCTTCTTGCAGGCAGCCCATGGAAAGTGAATGAGTTTGCATAAGCTGTACAAACTCATCCACACAGCCGAGTTTGACAGGTAGGCATGAAAGGGTGCATGGACCCAGATGCACTGGCTCTGTGTTCAGGTCAATGCATACTTGCCAAACTCTGCTGTGCACATGAGTCTGTACAGAAAGAGTCAGCTATTTCTTGTTGATTCTTGAGTTTGAGATTATTAGTAGGATGAATTAAATAAGGCATTTTTTTACAATGGTGGTCTGTACTTATCTAGACAAAAATGTCCCAGCTCTATTACTGTTAGTAGTAGTCATTGAGTTTCAGTCTCAATAGATTCCTTTCATACTGATCAAGCAGAAAAATTTAGTGGTCACTTCAGTAAAAAGTGAGGGTATTTTTAATTTTTAAGGTTATTGATTTTGGTCAGGAGGGTACCTAGTCTTTGCAACCTCTTCTTCCTGTCTCATTCACTAATTTTCAGATTTTTTTTTTTGTTGTGTCTAGGCCTAATGGGCATTTCATAGTACATATGGGTCAAATACGGATAAAGCATTCAAGTAGAAACATTTAGCTGCTGTGCAATATGTTGGGTGTTTTGAGAGATTTTCATCAGATATGGAATGGTACACCACAGGTGTATAGGTCTAACATTGGGGTCATCTGTAAAGGAGATTGAGATAGAAGCATGGTCTGACTATGTAATTGTTTATTTTTGATCATGAACATCTTGTATGAGAATAGATAGTAAAATATTTCCTATTGCATTCCGCTATTTACAAACATCAAATAAGTTCTCTCTATGGTTAAAAAGGTTTGTAAAGTCTTACTAAAGTCTTACTACTGGATGCAGTACTATATAGTTGGCTTTCATGGATAATGTTAAAGTCTCCACATATTTTTAGGGAACCTTGACGATTTCTCGTTAAGGTTAATATTGGTTAATATTTGTTCATCAAAGTATATGGTTCATTGTTTATTGTGCAGATCAGAATAAATGAATGCCCGATGGAGTTTGAAATGGGTTCTCAAAGGTGAATGGAAACTGAATTTTTAACAACAGTTGTGACATCTTCTTTTTGTGCAAGTGTACTGGCAAATGTACACAGTGAAAGTTTTTGTGTGCATTTGGATGTTTTCTTATAAAAATGTGTCTCTTGCACACAAAGGATATCACATTCGGCATTAAGGGAATCTTTCTAGTGTGTCAATGTTTTATATAGGTGATTTAAGCCCTTTGGCATTAATGGATACAATCTTGAAACACAAAATGCAGCGGAGTTATTGTGTCTAATAGGAGTTATGCAAACTTAATGGTTCCAGAATGGGCATGTAGTCATGTAGTGTGAAAGATCTCTTACAAGGGGTCTCACACAGGAAACATTGAAGAAGTACATTTTCTGGCAGCACTTTCTGTACTTGTGAATAACACTGGGGGGGGGGAGTAAAAATAATAACACTGAAAATAAGAACCTAAAGCGATAAACAGTCATAATAACTGTGACCTAGAGGCGGGTCAATGTGCAGTAAGAAACAGCACAATATCATGAGGAAAGAGTAGCAGTTAGTGAGTGCGGGCTTCATGGTATCACCAGATCAGCTTATGGTTAATGCTTTGGTAGCAGGATTTGGATGTATTTTTGCAAGTCACAGTTTTGTACTCTGGGGAATCTCTTCTGGGGGTAGGTGTAGGTAAATGTGGTGGAATGATATCCCAGGCTTTCAGGACAGAAAGGCCTTCTTTTAGGTTGTTCACCATGTGGGTAGATCCATTTCTATCAAGTATGAGTTCAATGGAACATCCATAATGATAAGGAATTTTGTGATTCCTGAGGGTCTGGATAATAGGAGGCATTTTTTCCCTTGCTGTTAAAGTATGTTGGGCTAAAGCAGGGGTTGACAAGCCATTGATTGCAAAAGACCTGTTGACTGTGGGGAGCCGACAGGTGGATCGTGACCATGACTCTGCCTCCCCCCTGCCTCCGCAATTCTTGTTCACTGCAGAATGGTGAGCAGGAGGCAGCATAGTGCTGGATGAAGGTTGGTATGGGGAGCTGCCTCATTGATTGGTTGCTAAGCAGCCCTAGCAACCAATCACCAGCTTGTTATGAAATGTTAACTCCGAAAGCTCCAGCTCCCACCTTCCACCCAGCACTATGCCGTCTCCTGATCTCCTCTCTGTACACACGCTGGCAGGTAGGAATGCTACCTACACGGCACTGTATATGTGGGGAGGGTGATGTAAAGGGGCAGAGGACACTGCATTGGGGAGTACAGAGCACTACATCTACATCTTTTTATTGGGAGCTTGATAGTTTTTTTTTTTTTTTAAGGGTGCCACCTAGTACCCCCCCAGGGATCTTTGCTTTCCTCCATGTTGTCCAGGTAGATCTCAACTTCCGAAAGGTTGCCTACCCCTGGGTTAAATCATTGTAGAACTAGAGTTTAAAATATTGTTCAGGAAGAGCTGTACTGATTTTCTAGAAACCTCTAAAGTTTTTCTTGGATTTTAAGGGGAACTCCCTACACCAAAAAAAGGCATGGGGTTCTCCCCAAAATCCATACCAAACCCTTATCCAAGCACGCAGCCTGGACACTCAGGAAAGGGGGTGGGGACAAGCGAGCGCCCCCCCCCCCCTCCTGAACCATACCAGGCCACATGCCCTCAACATGGGGGGTGAGCGCTTTGGGGCAGTACCCCTACCCATTCACCTGGGGGAAAAAGTGTCAATAAAAAAAACACTACACAGGCTTTTAAAGTAATTTATTAGGCAGCTCCGGGCGTCTTCTTCCGACTTCGGGGGTCTTCTTCCAACTTCTCCGCTCTCTCCGTCCTCTTCTCCCGGTGTCTGGTTCTTCTCCCGCTCTCCGGCCTCTTCTCCCGGTGTCCGGTTTTTCTCCAGCTCTCCGGTTCTTCTGCCAAGCTCCTCCGCTATCTTCTGCTCTTTTGCTGCTGTTTTGCTAGCGGTGGCCTGGTCTTCTCTGTCATCTTGTTCCCTCTTCTCTTCTTCCAATGTTGACACAATGCTCTCTACCGCTGTAATGCTGTGTGCGAGGTGTATGATGACTTATATAGGCATGAAGCAGAGCATGATCCCCTCCCTTCCGAGACTGGGCCGCAGGGCAGTACTCCAACATGATAACAACACCAAACACACCTCCGAGACGACCACTGCCCTGCTAAAGAGGCTGAGGGTAAAGGGGATGGACTGGCCAAGCATGTTTGCAAACCTAAACCCTATTGAGCATCTGTGGGGCAACCTCAAACGGAAGGTGGAGGAGCGCAAGGTCTCTAACATTCACCAGCTCTGTGATGTTGTCATGGAGGAGTGGAAGAGGACTCCAGTGGCAACCTGTGAAGCTCTGGTGAACTCCATGCCCAAGAGGGTTAAGGCAGTGCTGGAAATAATGGTGGCCACACAAAATATTGACACTTTTGGTCCAATTTGGACATTTTCACTTAGGGGTGTACTCACTTTTGTTGCCAGCGGTTTAGACATTAATGGCTGTGTGTTGAGTTATTTTGAGGGGTCAGCAAATTTACACTGTTATACAAGCTGTACACTCACTACTTTACATTGTAGCAAAGTGTAATTTCTTCAGTGTTGTCACATGAAAAGATATAATAAAATATTTTCAAAAATGCGAGGGGTGTACTCACTTTTGTGAGATACTGTATATGTGGTCTGGCTGATGTGGCCATACAATAACTTTGGGTAGTAAAACTACTGATCTTTGAGTGTACTCTAAGATCAACATCAGGTCTTTTTCTATTTTTGTGTTCAGCTAACTTGTAACTTGTAAAATTTCAATAAAAATATATTAAAAACATATTTCAATAGGTTTTCTTGTGTCTTATAGAAATTAATTACGTGAACTCACCTTAGCATGTCCTGGTTGTGCTTTTGACAAGTGGGGTCTTGCTTTAGCTTGGCTGCTTGCATCGGGTCTGGATGGTACAGGTAATGCTAGTAGAGAGGGACACCCATGGCTGTTATTCCTCCCAGGGAGCTAGGTTGCTCGTTCTCCATCATTTTGATTAAGACGGCCTCCTTATCGTGACATATTTCACTAAAGAGCTTCATCAGGAGAGAGTGATCAGAACACATATCCAGTATGATTAAAAGCAGTATTATACATGGCAAGGCACATGCATCCACACATGGCCTCTGACAAACCAGGGGAGAACTCCCAATTAAAAAAGGGAGCCAACCAACCAGACTTGGCAAGAACATCAAACACAATGGTACTCACTTATAAAGGTGTTGAATATTCCTATGGCTCCAAAAAAGGAGAGTGCAGAGTCAAATACAAAAGTGTGCCACACTCTTCCGGTCTATTAAATGTTTGGACTGTAGGAGTGTGGCACGCTTTTTTATTTGACTCTGCCCTTTCCTATTTTGGGACCTTGATAGCTCTATCTTCATTTGGGAATATTTATTTCCATTATAATTGGGCACCAATGGGTTTGATGTTTTTGCCAGAACTGGTTGGTTGGCTCCCTTTTTATGTGGGGGTCCCCCTCTGGTTTGTTGGAGATTATGCGTGGTGTATGTGCCTTACCAGGACATGTAAGATATCATTGCTTTTATTCATACTGGATATATTTTCTGATCACTCATCTCCTGATAAAGCTCTTTAGCAAAATATGTTGAGATAAGGAGGCCATCTTCATCAAGAAGATGGAGATTAGGCAAACTAGCAGCCTAGGAGGAATGGCAGCTGTGGGAGTCCCTTTCCACCAGCATCCCCTGGACCAGCTCTATAATGAAACATGTTTGTATGAGAAGGCCATCTTCAGATGCCAGCATAATTTGTGTTGTGCCAATTTATATATCCATATTGTATGGTGCTTTGCACAGCCATTTTACAAGGCTTTTTAACCATTTGTATAAAATTAGGATTGTGTTTTATACATCATGCTGTCTTTCATTTGGGGGTCACACATTGAAAGTCCCCTTTCTTGTTATGTTGTTTCTTTATTATGGATTATGGAGGGTTGTGGTGTGACTTTATGCCTGACGTATCCCCAGGCTTTCCTCAATGCATTCTTGAAATAAGCATGCCAATCCATAGCTCTGATTTAGGCTTTTCACTCAAGTGGTAGTGTTTAACACCCCTCTGAAAAGCAATCTGTGGTAGACTGCTTTTCAGAAGAAGGTGAAAGGAGGTCAACAGGTGATCAGGAGGCAATACTGCCACCTTCTTATGCTTGTTCCTTTTTTTTTTTTTTTCTAAATGGAAATTTTACATTGCAGGACCACTTTACAACTGCGAGCCAATGTTTGGCTCATGGTGGTGGCATATCTCCATTCACTTGAATGAGAGCATTTGACAGGAGGTGCTGCCAATTAAACTCTGCATGCAGCTTTAAAATTGCTAAGGCAATGTGTACTTCTCTGATGGGAACCATGTGTGCTTAAACGTGGGCAGCTGGGGACAGTGATCTATTGTGGTTTTGTGCTGCCCTAGGCAAGACTAAAATCAGGCAGCCGCCCCCCCCCCCCCCCCTACATGTTTCTCACCCCTTCATGTTTAAAATTCACCCCTTCATCTGTTTTAATACTTTTATTCTTTTATTACTGAAGCCCCCAGTTCTCCTTGCTGGCAAGCAGACTGGTGGACGGCCCCCATCACCCCATATATTATTCACAGCCCCCCATCACCCCATGTATTGTATATTCACTGACCCCCCATATATTACCTATACATTGACCCCCATGTATTATGTATACACTAACCCCCCCATCACCCCATGCATTATTGTATGATATATACACTGACCCCCCCATGCATTATATATACACTGACTGACCCCCTCCCATGTATTATTTATACATTGACCCCCCCCCCCATGTATGAAGCATAGAGCAGACAGAAAGCTGTGGGTGAATATTTGTAATGATGATTTCCGGTCTGTGTTAATGATGAGTGTATGTGTCCCCCGGTGGACTGTCCCTCTACCTGGATGTGTAATGAAGTGTCCAAGATGTGGTAGAAGTGCTGCACTCCAAATAAACTTCCTCCCTCATCTCATTCAATCCCAGCCTGGCAGAGAACGTGTCACTCCGGATGTAAATCCCGCCATCCCCATCCTACCTGATCAGATCATCCTACACAAAGGACAAATGCTGTCTAGGCTGCATGCATACTCATAAAACTTCTGCAGCTCGGAGAGAAGGAGGGTGGGGAGACTCTACACTGCATGCCTCTGTTCATCTGCTGTCCCCCTGACAAGCCTTACATGTGACCATTGCATCTAATGCAGTGAGGTGGGAGGACATGGTCAGGCGCGGGACTTTTCTGCACCCCTCTAGATGTTGCACTTGGGGCACAAGTCCCAGCAGCCCCCCCCCCCCACACACACACGCTACACCACTGGTGTCGTCCCATTAAAAAGTGCCTTGTTTGCCTGGCTGGGGGTGATAAAAACACAGAGCAACCACCTATTTTTATCACCCCCTTGCCGCCTGCATGAATGGAGCCCTAAGCTTGTATCATGACAAGTTTCCTGTAAATGTCTGTTTATCTGTTGCTTGTAGCTTGTGCATGATTTATATAGCCATACATTTGTAGAAAATTAATACTTCAGAGCAGAGGATTCTAGGAATTCCTTATAATGTGATGATTCTGTTTTTAATGAACAGGATGTTAGAGGTCCATGTTTCAGCTAAAGATCTCAGAATCACACACTGAATACATAAAACATGTAAAATTCTTTTAAAACTAAAACAGATGCTTAAGTCATGAATCATAATTTAATGATACCCATTCAGGATCTGCGCCAGTCAACCAGATACCAATTACTAAAAATATGACATTATGCTTCTTCTCTCACCATATAAACTAGGAGTGTTATAGCCTGCATATCACTGTGGAATTACTGGTTTGCAATTTTTAGGACATATACCATATATCAATGCATTTTATTAAAATTGTACAACTTTTTTATATTTTACAAATTAGCATGCATAATGCATGTATGTTGGGATCAGAGAACTTTCCTTTTGGAAACTAAATAACTCAAAGTATACTAAAGGCAAACCTTTAAGGAGAAAGGTAAGAGCATCTGTCAGGTTTTTATTGATTTATATGTCCTTGTTAGGAGATTCACCCTCTCTAATTGTCCTGTCTACTGTTGTAGCCCTCTTTCGGAGGTGTTATGAGAAATAGTATTAGTTGGTCCTGTATTCCCACCTAAAACACACGCAGCCAGGCATACAGCATTTTTGTCCTCCCTCTCTGACTCTCTGACTCAATAAAACAGTCTAGGGGTATCTTTTGTATTTTTATTTATAAACAGAACTTGGATAGGTCAGAGAAGGGCATGGGATCCCCCGAAGGAACTGATGTATATGAGGATTTAGGACTCTCATAAAGTCTCTTCTTGCTAGTAAAATGTCAATGCTTGTTTCTGTGTAAAGCCAGTCTTTGGAGCATAGAACACAGGTCAGTACTCACAGGCCTCAGGATAATCAGCTGCAATCTTATGATATCCCTTGAGAGTTTCTTAGTGAGGGAGATGCAGACTCAAGATACCACCAACCACTGGACCCTCTTCCATCCAGCCTTCACCTGGTATCCTCCAGTGTTCTTCTCCAGGCCAAAAGAAAAAGAAACCCCAGACTTTAGAGAATAGGCCACCTAGTCAAAGCCATGGTTGGGACCTCGATGAACTCACAGCAGTGTAGCACCCTCTACTTAGGTAGGTGCTAGAGTTTAGATTTTCGTCAGTGCAGGTAAATTTAGGCAGGCCTAATTGAAAGCTAGGCCTATTTGTTTTGTGGTTGGGAGTGGTTTAAAGTAGTCTGGTGCCTCACAGCTAGTTTCATCTTTCGGTTACCTCCCTTCTGCTTCTAGAGGCTTCTAGAAGGAGTGGAAGAAAGGTGGAGATGTCTGGGGTGTTCTAAGGAACCCTGACCAATCCCCAACCTGGATTGGCAGGGGGCAGGCCTCCTTAAATACCTAGAGTCAGCCCAGCTGGGGAAGAGTTGTTTGGGTGGAAGAACTGGAGATGGAGTGTTAGGCTGTCAGGGACTTGGAGGGAGCCCCCCAGTCTGGGGGGGTGACCTTGGGCCAGGGCTCGGAGCTGTGAAGGAACCCCACACAACCCAAAGGGGTGTCCTGAACAGGAGCAGGAGATGGCACTTTCACCACTGCCAGGCAGGTGTCGGTGAGTGGCAGGCACAGTTGGGAGAGCTGGGAGAGAGGCATGCCGGAGTGGACTGGGAGGCAGTCCGAGATGGATGTAGAGTCAGCGGGAGAGACTGTGATGTTACTGGCAAAGAAGGCGGGTGGCTGCGGCCAAGAGGGTTGACATAGTCTGCACAGGACTGACTGGGATCAGTAGTTCACCTTAATACAGCTAGCACAAAAGACTTTCCTTTCACCACTGGTTGCTACACCAAAGGGACCCACAGTCCCTGTCAGCAAATGGCAGTTTCTAAGTTCTGACTGTGTTAGAGTTGGGCCTACCATGTGCTAGCTGCCAGGAACCAAGTATTGTACAGGACAGAGAGAAACAGTCTGCATATAAGCATTGTGCTGGAGGAAGCTGGACCTCTAGAAGAAAATAGAGGTTCCATTTGATCATTACATTGATTTCTGCTATTGATTCTGGGCATCCCATAATTCCCTTTTACTCCATCCAAGTTGAATCCCTAAATAAATAACAAAAACAAAGCTGATTGACTGTTCGTTGTCTGGGGCTTGAATGGAAGTGAATGCCAGGCTGGGCAGGGTGACAGGTGGAACTACTACATTTTGCAGCCCCTATGGGGGTACAGCTACAGCAGTATTTACAGCAGACTGCCCAAAGGGGCAGAACCCTTCAGACGGGTGCCTCCTCAGGCAGGGATACCCGGGATCCAAAGACCACCTGCGCTAGTGCTCCAGACTGTTTATGGACCCTCCAGCCCCTTTCTTGATACACCTCTCCATGGATTGGCTGGGCCCCCATAAACATTCAAGCTTCTCCCCAATTCTCCCTCCCACTGAACTTCTAGAACCTTCTAGAAGGCAACGGGAAACAATTTAGACCAGCAACCTGTGTAACACTAAGCAGCCTAGAACAATCAACACTTGCTGCACTGTTTACAGAGGAGCTAAACTAAATTTACCTAGGTACCTGCTCTGACTAGGACAGTGCTACAGAATTAATATTAGCTTTATATAGGAAGAGATTAATAATAGTACAGTACATACATCAAAGTTTAGTTTCAAGGGCCCCTGAGGATGATGCAGTGTCTGTCTTTGTGTCTGAGACATGAAGACAAGATCAGTGGTCACAGGGTATCCTCCAACTGTTGTCCAGCCAACATGGAATGGGCAGGAACTGTGGTCTGGCACTGGAACTCAGAGTCAGCCTATCTACTCTTTAGTCTCTCCTTAGTGGTGTGTAATAGTCTCTTCTGGACCAGCATTTAGCAGCATGGAGAGGAAACGTGGCTTAAACTCTCTCTCCCCACTTCCTCCTTATGGGATTTCAAAGCCAAAAACCAGGGGTAGGAAGTGCATACATAATATATCTACAGGAATTTACAGGTATATACAAATTCAGAGAGTAGAGGGAAGCAAATGCCAACACAGTTATTATAAAAAGTGAAAGTAAAAGAAATACAACATTTTGGGTTGTCCCAAGGATAGGAACAGAGAGGAAATCTTTCAATGGGGACACTAGTTCTGGTGAACTAGTGGAGGGAGTTTGACTTTGGAGGGATTTCCACTTACTTCCTGTTTTAGCTATGAGACAGGAAGTGAAGGAAAATCTCCCAAATTGGACACAAATGGCAAAAAACTAACAGGGCTTATAACCGTCCCTTACACTATCCAAAATTTAAAAAAAAGTTGCCTTTAGTTCTACTTTAATTTACTGGAATCCACTGAGGACAGTCACTTTCTTTATCTCTATTTCCAAAAAGAAAGACGTATCCATATCTGGTTACCATAGATTAATTTCAAATCAACTAATATATAATACAGTATATAAAATATAAGAAATGTTTATTGGAATACTATTTTGTCATTTGGAATCTGTATTACTTTACTTGAAAATGTGAAATAACATTTCTCATTCCACACTAGTCTATATATTATGCATTTCAGATAAATAATATTCTCTTTTCCCATAAGCATAAGTGTGCTCTTGCACCTTCCTGCAAGTAACTGTTCTTACCCTTGAACCTTCTCTTTATAGAAAAACTGTAAGGAAAAAATGCTATTCTTATAATACACTTTTATGCACATTCATTTGTGCAATGTATGTTGTTTGGCCTAATTTTCAGTTCTAAATAAAAAGCCAATGTATATAAAAAATAAATAAGGCTTGTTTGACACTAGCAGTGGTGTTTACCACCCCCTTGAAATGTGATATGTGGTGCATTGCTTTTCAGAGGATGGTGAAAGGCAGTTTACAAGTGTTCAGAAGGAAATGCTGCCACCTCCCAATGCTGTTTTTTTTTTTTTTTTTTTTTTTTTTTTTTTTTTTAGCATTGGGGAATGGCAATTTTGCATTGTGAGAACACACTGCGACTTCAAATCAAACATTCGGCTCCTGGTTGTGGCACCACCCCATTTTACTTACATGTGGTGAGAGTTTCCCTGAGCGGCACCATGTCCATTTTTTTTTTTTTTTGTGGGGAGGGGGGTTGCATAAAAAACACAGATCAACTGCCTGTTTTTACAACCCTCCTAACCTCTTTGTGAACATTAACTCTACTCCGGGTACCTCTGCAGTGTATTCATGCACACACCCAGTGAAAGGCTGAATCTGATTGGTGGCTGGAAGGTAACACTGATTATAGGCTGCAGTGGGTGGCAGTCTACAAGCTGTGTTACCAGTCAGCCACCAATCGAATCCATCTTTTCACATTTATTCATTTTTCAGGAGTTGGGGTTTCATTGCTGGCTGTGGGGAATTAAGAAACATTTTCAGTACTAACATTTTGATACTTGACTAGCTTATTGATTTCACCTGGTTTTGGTGTTTCTTTTTTTACCTAAATTTTAGAATAGGAAATTGTTGAATTGTTCCAAAGGTGCAGGTTCCAGGGCAATCATTCTAATCCTGAAGTCACGGACCCAGAACAAGCATGCACTACCTCTAATGCCTCGTACACACGATCGGATTGTTGGCCAACAAAACCGTGGAATTTTGTCAGAAGGGCATTGGTTCAAACTTGTCTTGCATACACACGGTCACACAAATGTTGCCCAACAATTATGAAAGTAGTGCCGTACTAGACATACTACATGGTTTTTCAGCTCTTTAGTGCCACCCTTTGGGCTCCTTCTGCTAATTTCATGTTAGTAGAAGTTTGGTTGATTCGCGCATTTCTTTTTGCGTTTTTCATTTAGTGCGTTACAGTTTGCGCTTTTCATTTCATGCTTTTCAGTTCGCACTTTTCATTTTGTGCTTTTCAGTTAGTTTCTGAACGACTGTTCGTCAACCAGCCATGTTGCGGAATCAGAGGAGATAACGTGTTATTTATTATTTGCCTTGGAGTTATTGCTTTGACATTATTTTTTTGGTTGAATAATGATTTGATTTGGTCTATCTTCTATATTTTTGGATGCATAGAATGCACTTTTTGGTTAAGTTCTATTGGCAGATAGCATGTCTAATTTTATTTGTTTTCTTTTTTTAATGCACAATAAAAAAAATTGTGTAGAATAATACTTGGCTATGTGTTCTACTTCAAATGATAGTTTGGGAGTAGGCAGTTACACTTAAATAAATACAATGTATAATTGACAAGGGACACCAACATAGTTGTATCTTTGATCTTAAAAACTACTGTATAATGGTGTTGTGGTAATTTGCCCAAATAAAATAATAATAATATTCTTGATATCACTAGAAAAAAAAAGCCTTTGAAAATTTGTTTGCAATAACTCCATCAGTATCACCAGCAAAGCAGCTTCATTATTATCCCATTAAAGAAGAAGAGAATTTTTGCACTGCATTTGAAGATTTCATAATTTGCCGCGTCACAAATGTTAATTCTTCATTACAAACACTAGTTTACAATACCAACCGCTTCTGCTTCCGAGCATGAGTGTTTGTACTTTGGACCTTTGTCCGACGGACTTGTGTACACACGCTAGGAAAATCCGACAACACACATTTGTCCGCGGAAAATTTGAGAACCCGCTAGCCAACATTTGCTGGCGGAAAGTCCGACAATAATTGTCCGATGGAGCATACTGTACACACTGTTGGATTTACCGACAACAGCCTGTCATTGAACATTTCCGGTCGGAAAGTCCGATTGCGTGTATGGGGCTTAAGTTTGTCTACAACTAGCCATTCAATCTAGAAGCAGATTTCATTTCACCTGCTTTGTCTCTTTAATCTATATTCATTCTTATTTTTCTTTTTATATAAGCGGTGAAATGAAATCGAGTTTATGGAGCATATAAATCTGGATTACTTGCTCATTAAATAAGAAATACTGCACTTTATTCTGGAAGTACATAAGGCATATCTATGTACACTGCCCAAGGAATTCTTAGTCAAGTTTGAACTTCATTATCCAGTAAATATCTTTGTAATTAATGTGTGCTCTGGGCCACAGAGGCTAAAAATATTACTGAACCATTAATGCATTACGGTTTTGTTTTTAATGAATGCTTCTGTTCATAATTATTGTCAGAGTCTATGATCTTTTATAGGAGATACGTTCCATTACGAGCATTTCTGGAAAGTTTTCAACGAAGGCTTCCTCTTAATCACCTTCTCATGCCTGCCGTTAGTTGCCTAGGGCTGTTCAAGGTGCTATGTTTATGTGAAAGGCCTACAGCTGATGCTTATCAGATGACCTGTTAAAGGGTAATGTAAAGGTTACTCATTGGAATGATTGAGACCACATGTAAACTACTTTTCCCATGAACCTCCACCAAGCCCTAACACGGACCCAGTCTTTGTAGTCATTCAGCAAGTCAGCACAGAGCTGTACCATTGAGAAGGGTGCCTGACTAAACTGGTGATGAGAAGATAATGGTGGAAGTGTTTTATTAGAGTTGTCAATCAGCTGAGCATTGTGCATAGAAAGTCATGTTGTTGGTGTTTTTTTTGGCTAGTTAGTATTCATAATTGTAACTTTTTTATTTTATTTATTTATTATTACATTTATTTTATTTTTGAGGGACTGGGATACATTGCAAATTATGGATAAGTGGAAAATTGCAGGAAATAGGAATAATTATAGAAGTCGTTAGCTTTTCAACAAATCAGTTTACTGCAATGCACAAAATACTTACAGCCGTGTTTAGTGATTTTAATAAAACTTTGTGATAGGTATTTGCCTTGTCAGACTCTCCTAAATGCCCCATTCCAGTAGGCATAAAACACTGCTGAACATATCTATGGGGCTTATTTATAACTGGGAGAGCATATCATCCACTCTCCGTTACACTCTCTCTAGGATTATGCACACCAAGGTCAACATTTTATTGCCCATTTATAAAATGTGGCCAAAGATTTGAAGCCTGCAATGCCCCATGAAGTTCTCAAGGCTTAATGCAAAAAGAGAGCTCTGTGATTGGTGGAAAACTGGTCATGTGTCTTTGACAGGTCACATGAGAGAACAGGTTGCATCAGCTGCCCTAAGCATAGTTTGATGTGAGTGAAGCCTTGTCCTAAGAGACAGATCACACTATCGCGTTTGCGATGCGTTGAAGTAATGTGCGTTACATGCATTTGTGTGCAGGATTTTGAATGGCTCCCCAATATACTAAGGCAACAAGTCTGTGTTGTGATGCTTTGTTAGAAAAGTTGCATCTAAAGAGCAGGGCCTTTTGAATATTGCATATTGTAACTGTACTGTTTGTAAAGCGGCACACAAACTGTTGGCGCTATATAAATCCTGTATAATAATAATAACAACAATAATATTGCAAATTTTTTGCTCATTCTGGGATATTGACATCCTACTCAAAATGAATGGGCTGCCTCAACACAACACACAATAATGCATCATGCAACACAAGAGAACGGCAAAGTGTGGATGGGCCTTAGGGGAGCACATGGGGCAGTAGAGCAGTTTTTTAAAATTTGCCCATCTCTATCATTAATAAACTCTGGCTACATTGCTTTCACTTAATGAATTTTGAAGGCTTTTTGAGATAAATGTGTTACCACCCTCTCCTTCTGAATTCAGTGCCACATTGTCTATGTTTTGACCTCTGGTTCATACAGTATTCACTGTGACTTACTGAGTAGCCTTCCACCCAAACTCTTCCAGCTATGTGTGTCTATACAAAGGTATAAAAATTAGATTGTAAGCTCCTTTGAGGCAAGAGATTGCTAGGAAGGGTATGTTCTCTGTACAGCCTGGGGAATCTATTAGGTCTTAAAGGAGTGACTTAAAAAGGATACAAGCAAGATAAGGTATAATGGAAGCTGATCAGATTTCAGATGTCTTTCTTTTAAAACAAAATTAAATTGCCCTTTATACATATATCTATGGCTTGCTTTGTGTTTGAGTGTATTGTTTTACAGTTGGAGGATGACATGTTCAAAACTGTTAAAATTGCCTCTGGGACATAATAAACTAAAATAGTCACACCGGGGACAAGTTTGAAAAATTGCATTCATGTTGAGCTTGAACTTCCTACTACTCTTCATTCTATTTTTCTCTAGAACTCAGTGAATAATGTGTGTTAAGCCTCCAGCATTTCCACAAGTCAATTCCCATGTAACCCGCTTTAGAAGTTGTAATAATTCATGTGTCGACATATAATGCCCATTATATGTTACTGATGAAGAGTAGAGTATTTGCAGAAGCTTGTCCTGAAGGACCATTCAAGCTAAATTCCTCATTACTTTTGATGCCAAAAAAAAAACCTTATGATGCAATTTTGTCTTTCTTCTACATATACACTATATTGTCAAAAGTATTGTGATGCCTACCTTTACATGCACATGAACTTTAATGGCATCCCAGTCTTAGTCCTTAGAGTTCAATATTGAGTTGGCCCACCCTTTGCAGCGATAACAGCTTCAACTCTTCTGGGAAGGCTGTCCACAAGGTTCAAGAGAGTGTCTATGGGAATGTTTGACAATTCTTCCAGAAGCGTATTTGTGAGGTCAGGCACTGATGTTGGATGAGAAGGCCTGACTCGCAGTCTGCTCTTAGTCATCCCAAAGGTGTTCTGTTCGGTTGAGGTCAGGACTTTGTGCAAGCCTGTCAAGTTCCTCCACCCCAAACTCGCTCATCCATGTCTTTATGGACCTTGCTTTGTGCACTGGTGCGCAGTCATGTTGGAACAGGAAGGGGCCATCCGCAAACTTTTCCCACAAAGTTGGAAGCATGAAATTGTCCAAAATGTCTTGGTATGCTGATGCCTTACAAGTTTCCTTTACTGGAACTAAGGGGCCAAGCCCAACCCCCTGAAAGACAACCCTACACCATAATCCCCCCTCCACCAAATGATTTGGACCAGTGCACAAAGCAAGGTCCATAAAGACATGGATGAGCACATTTTGGGTGGAGGAACTTGACTGTCCTGACCTCAACCCAATAGAAAACCTTTGGGATGAATTAGAGTGGAGACTGCGTTCCAGGCCTTCTCATCCAACATCAGTACCTGACCTCACAAAGACGCTTCTGGAAGAATTGTCAAACATTCCCACAGACAGACTCCTAAATCTTATGGACAGCCTTCCAAGAAGAGTTGAAGCTGTTATAGCTGCAAAGGGTGGGCCAATTCAATATTGAACCTTACACACTAAGACTGGAATGCCATTAAAGTTCATGTATTATAAGAATTAAACCGGTCCATGTCACATATTGAACCTATTCTCTAAGCTTCAGTCATGTGCAACCTCCAAGGTGTTTGATAAAATATTCATAGAAAATGGCCATGCTAAAAACCCACTGAATATTGCCCCAATATCTTATCTGCATAGGTGCTATGAGTTATAAATATACACAGATAATAAAGTACTATTTTAAATGATAAATTGACCAATTAATACATGTATAAAAAACATGCATAAATCAATACCCTACAAAATTCCATAAACATCAATAAAATTCCAACCCATGTGATAATATTCAATACTCTTACAATTCATAAAGAGTTCACAATTGTCCATGTCTCAGAAAAAAATCAATGTAGATTCCTTTCCTCCACAAGTGCTCCATGCTTAAGTGGTACACAGTGTTAAATAGCACAGCGGTTTCTGATGATACCAGACGTTGAAACGCATAGGGAAAATTACCCTCTATGTTGGTCTTGATGACCATTGTCTCTATTACAGTATGTAATGGGAAATTCAAATAAATATACACAGATCATAAAAGTGCTATTTCAAATGATAAATCACCCAATGAATAAATACCGTATTTATCGGCGTATAACACGCACCTTCATTTTAAGAGGGAAGTTTCAGGGAAAAAAATAAAATTTTAAATACAGAACTTTGAAACAAAATAAGGGTCACAGTCCATCAAGGCAGCCTGATCAGTCCCCATCTGCAGTCTCACCAGTGCCTATCAATGCAGTCTGAACAGTGCCCATCAGCAGCCTCTCCATTGCCCATCAGCAGCCTCTCCATTGCCCATCTGCAACCTCACCATTGCCAATTAATACAGCCTGCACGTTGCCCATCAGCAGCCTCACCATTGCAAATTAATACAGCCTGCCCAGTGCCCATTAGCAGCCTCTCCATTGCCCATCTGCAGCCTCACCATAGCAAATTATTGCAGCTTGCACGGTGCTCATCAGCAGCCTCTCCATTGCCCATCAATGCAGCCCATTAATGCAGCCTCACCATTGCAGATTAATGCAGCCTGCTCATCTGCAGCTTCGCCAGTGCCGGATTACACATCTCCTGTGTACCCGGCGATCAGTCACATCCTGGCCCGCCTCCTGCGATAGACAGAACAGTGGTCCAATCCTGGGCCAGAAGGCGGGACTGTGTGTGATTGAGTGTCGGGTACACAGGAGATCACTGCTCTGTGTAATCCGGCGGAGCTCGCCCCCTCCTTCCACTCAGACACAGCAGGAATCGGCGTATAACACGCACACACAATTTACCACTGATTTTCAGGGGGAGAAGGTGCGTGTTATACATATAAATCATGGTATATATTTAAAAATGCATAAATTAATACCCTACAAAATTTCATAAACATCAATAAAATTTCAGCCCATATGATAATTTTCAATACTCATAAAAAGTCCACAATTGTCTATGTGTCTCAGAAAAAAATCAATGTAGATTCCTTTCCACCACAAGTGGTCCGTGCTTAAGTGGTACACAGTGTTAAATAGCACAGCGGTTTCTGATGATACCAGACGTTGAAACGCATAGGGAAAATTACCCTCTATGTTGGTCTTGATGACCATTGTCTCTATTACAGTATGTAATGAGAAATTCAAATAAATATACACAGATCATAAAAGTGCTATTTCAAATGAATTTATTTAAATAGCACAGCTGCTCCTGATGATGACAGATGTTGAAACGCATAGGGAAAAAGACCCTCTATGTTGGTCTTGATGACCATTGTCTCTACTGCTGTTTGTAATGGGAAATTCAAAAAAGTTGTCGCAGGAATAAAAGGTGAGTGGAAATCTTCCAAAGTGTTAACCTGCCCTAGTAACAACTGTCTGAGAAGTTTAGCAAGGTGTTGTGGGCTTTCACTAATTAAACAGGAGGCGACATATAAAGTCTGAGCCACCTGTCAAATGCCTCTGAAGCTTTTCAGAGGGGTGACAAACACCGACGCACATGTAGATGAGGCTTTACACATTACTTAGCAGGCATGCACCTAATACAACAAAATAGAACTGATGGCAGGTCTTTTTTAAATCAGTACCAATGACCAGAGAGACATAAGTGGCATTTTAAAGGGTGCACATGACCCTTGGGTTTGGAGAGTTTACCGCTAACATTGTAAAGTTGTAAAGGGCTGCGCAAACTGTTAGCGCTGTATAATAATAATAATTTTAACCGCCTCCATCCTGCCATATAGCAAAATGACAGGCACAAGGTGACTCTCTCGTTCTGGGACAATGTCATATGACGTTGTCCCACTCTCACCGTATTTGTGATCTCGGCTCTTTACTCATTTGATCAGCTGTGTCCAATCACAGTCGACCACATGTAAACAAGGAAATGCTAGTTATCGTCTCTCCTCTCTTCACACTGACAGCGTGTGAGGAGAGGAGAGCCAATCAGTGGCATTTCCTCACAGGGGAGACCTGCACAGATAATCAGGGCACTGATTAATAGTGCAGCCCCAACAGTGATGCCAGTCAGTGCTACCTTTCAGTGCTACCTATCAGTGCCCATCAGTGCTGCCTATCAGTGCTGGCTATTAGTGCTCATCAGTGCTGCATATTAGTATCTCATCAGGGCCCTTTAGTGCCCTCTCATTAGTGCCCATCAGTGACACCTCATTAGTGCCCAGCAGTGCAGCCTATCAGTGCCCATCAATGCAGGCTCATCAGCGCACATCAGTGAAGGAGAAAAATTACTTATTTACAAAATTTTCTAACAGATACAAAGAAAAACTTATCTGTCTTTTTTTATTTTTTAAACTTGCCTACCGCATTTTTACTGCAGCATGTCGGCTCTATTGTGTGAAATCACGTACCTGTACTTCATTTCGTGCAATAGCCACTGGGGGGGGGGGACTGGAGGCACGATTGCGTGCTGATTGGACACAGGGGATCGTTCCCAGGAGAGGCAGTGACCGGGGAGGAGATGGAAATCTTGTGTTCCTGAGAAGCAGGAACACCGATCTCTGTCTTCACCCAATCAGACCATCCCCCACATAGTTAGCAAACACCAGCTAGGCACACATTTAACCCTTTGATCCCCCTGATGTTAACCCCTTCTCTGCCACTGTCATTAGTTTTTTTTTTTTACCAAAAATATGTAGCAGAATACGAATTGGCCTAAATTGATGAAGAAATTTGATTTTTAAAATTTTTTTATTGGACATGTTTTATAGCAGAAAGTAAAAAATATATTTTTTTTTTTTCAAAATTGTCGCTCTTTTTTTGTTTATAGCAAAAAAAAAAAAAACTGCAGAGGTGATCAAATACCTCCAAAAGAAAGCTCTATTTGTTGGAAAAAAAGGACATCAATTTTATTTGGGTAAAGCGTCCCACGACCACGCAATTATCAGTTAAAGTAACTCAGTGTTGTATTGTTTGGTTTAACAGTCTTGTCTTGTAGTGTTGGGACCCTTGGATTGAATTCATTGACATTATCTTCATGAGGTTTGTTTGTTCCCCACTATTTTTGTGGGCTTTCTCCAGAGAAATCCCAGAAAGATAGTGCATTTGTATTTAAACCAAGGGTCCCAACACTACAAGACAAGACTAATGCCCCGTACACACGGTCGGACTTTGTTCGGACATTCCAACAACAAAATCCTAGGATTTTTTCCGACAGATGTTGGCTCAAACTTGTCTTGCATACACACGGTCACACAAAGTTGTCGGAAAATCCGATCGCTCTGAACGCGGTGACGTAAAACACGTACGTCGGGACTATAAACGGGGCAGTGGCCAATAGCTTTCATCTCTTTATTTATTCTGAGCATGCGTGGCACTTTGTCCGTCGGATTTGTGTACACACGATCGGAATTTCCGTCAACGGATTTTGTTGTCGGAAAATTTTATCTCCTGCTCTCCAACTTTGTGTGTCGGAAAATCCGATGGAAAATGTCCGATGGAGCCCACACACGGTCGGAATTTCCGACAACACGCTCCGATCGGACATTTTCCATCGGAAAATCCGACCGTGTGTACGGGGCATAACTGTTTCCCTCTACAACCCAAAAACACTCTGGCAGATTAATTGGCTTCCATCCAATGTAGCCATACTGTGGCTCTGGTTGGGACATTAGACCTCCTTTGGGGGTAGGGGATGATGTGTATGGTTCAATGCTCTCTGTAAAGTGCTATGGGAAAAGTGGCACAGCTATGTAAATGAGTAACATAAATGCACAAAGCTTGCAAATTCTTTTTTTTTTTTTTTTTTTTTAAATTTAGATAATCTTTATTTATTTCTTCATATTATACAAAATACAAAATACCAATTTTAAAATACATTGTATATCATATACATGTCAACCAGAAAAAAAAAGACAACTTCTATCAAATTCCCCCCCCCTAATCTTTTCCCCCACCACAATAGATTTTCTACTTTATCCCTCCCCGCTCCCATTTTCACATTTAGTTATTTACTACACACTCGCTTATTAACACAATTACTTTGGTACCGTAGAGCCACCTCCTTCATCTCTTTCTTACACACCTTACATAGGGTTTCCCAGTTTCTCTAGCCAAGGCTTCCACATTTTTTTGAACTCTCTAATATTTCTTCTCCTTGCATATACTACTTTTTCCTTCCACACTGTTTCAGTTACAGTTCTAATCCAATCTCCCTCCGAGGGGGGGTTCTCTGCCTGCCATTTCTGCACTATTAATTTTCTTGCTTGAAAGAGACATCTCAACACTACTTTAGTTTTATCGTTTACTCTGCCTATACCCTTCCCTAATCCTAAAATACATAGTTTCGGATCCATTTTAAGTCCTATGGCGAAGGTCTTATTTATGGTATCTAGTATCTCAGACCAATATCGGAATAATTTTGGACATTTCCAGATCATGTGTATCAGGTCCCCAGTGTCCTGACATCTAGGGCACCTGGCATCCACCCTTCGCCCAAACTCAAACAACCTTTTGGGAGTGTAGTATGTCCTATGTAGCAACATCAGATATGAGACCTTCTGTGCGGGTGAGACCGATACCAGGTGTCCTCTCTCCAAAATCTTTTTCCATTGTTCATCCGACACTGTACCCAGATCCTCCTCCCATTTACTCCTACTTCTAAGCCTTTCCGGGCCCTCAATACTACCTCCACATATATATGGGTAAATTTCAGCTATAAGTCCACCAGACCCACCTGATCTACCTATTTTTTGGTATATAGGAGAGTTACTCCAAATCGGTCCTTGCTTCCCAAACTGTGTGTTTAGGGCATGTCTTATTTGTAAATATTTATAGAATGTATGATTCGGGATATCATATTCCTCCTTTAATGAGGTGAATGGTTTAAAAGTACTCCCTTCATAAAGTTGAGCCAACCTATCTAATCCCTTTATTTCCCATTCTTTTATTTTCCCTATTGATTCCAGCTCTCGCAAGTTCTTATTATTCCGTAGAAGGGTACACTTAGTCATACCTCCCAATCCCTTCATTGCCTTTACAGTTTTCCAAACTTTTGATGTTAATCTTACCGTGGGGGTTCTATCAGTGAAAGAATTTGCCTCTAATACCTCCATTATTGTCTTATGTGGTGCCCCTTCAATCATTAATCCTCTATTAATATCGCCTTCAAAGTCAATACCCAACCCTAAATGCTGTAATTGGGCTGTTAAAAAGTAGCTCCGTGGGGTGGAACCGCAAGCCCCCCTCCCTTGTTGAAAGTTGTAGGGTTTGTAAACTTATCCTAGGCTGACCACCTTTCCATATAAGATCTCTAAGCATTGTATCAATTTTTTAAACCATTTCCTATGTATCCATATTGGGGAATTATGCAACAAGTACAGTAACTGTGGCATCCACAGCATTTTGATCAAATTTCATTTCCCTGCAATTGATAATGGAAGACACCTCCATATTTCAATTTTACTTTTAAATTTAGTTAACAGGGGAACTATGCTATTGTTTATATATTTATTTGAATCTTTTGTTATGTATATGCCTAAATATTTTGTTATCTCTACTATTTCCATTTGGATGTTTTCTAATGGAATTTGCTTCCTAATGGGTAGACCTGAGAGTCTTCCAAATTCTGAAAAAATATTTATCACCTGTCTGAGGGATTGCTCTGTGTCTCCCAGGAATATGAGGACATCGTCCGCATATAAAGCGATCCTCTCCTCTCCAGACCTTCTCTGGAATCCTTCCATATTTCTGTTTTGCCTTACTGCAATGGCCAATGTCTCCATTGCCAGTGCAAAAATCAGGGGTGACAAAGGGCACCCCTGCCTTGTTCCTCTTTCTAATTGAAACCCATCAGAATAATCATTATTAACTCTGACTTTTGCACTGGGATCATTATACAATAATTTAACCCAGCTAATGAAAGAGGGGCCAAAACCAAATTCTCACCCGCCAGATATACTCCCATTCCAGGCTATTGAAAGCTTTAACCACGTCTAACAACATAACAGCCCTTGAACCCACATTCTCTGTTGGTGCTTGCAGATTCAAAAAAACCCTCCTAATATTCATGCTGGTTGACCACCTGGGATGAATCCTGTTTGATCTGGATGAACCAGTCTGGAGATGATTTTCTTTAATCTGGCTGCTAAAATCTTCGCTAAGACCTTAGCATCTGAACAAAGCAAGGAGATGGGTCTATAGGACTTAGTTTCCAGTGGGTCTTTCCCCTCTTTGTGCAAGACTATTATCGTGGCCTCTGTCATTGATACGGGTAATTTCCCCTCCTCCTTTGCCCAATTAAACACTTTAAGGAGCTCCGGGAGTAATACTTTCCCATAATATTTATAGGTCTCCACTAGGAGACCATCAGGTCCAGGGGATTTCTGGTTGGCCATTTCTGTTACTGCTAATTTTATTTCCTCCAACGTTATCGGGGCCTCCATTTCCTCTTTATCAACCTCTGTAAAAGAAGGTATCTCACTGTCCTAATTGCGGGGACCATGGAGGGGGAGGAGTTGGTCCTTACTAAATGAGCCAGCATCTTCCAGACTTTTTCCCCCTCCCCATATACGATTTGCTTCTGAAACAATCTCTTATTTTCTGATTTCCTAATCACTACATCTTTGTATTCTTGTTGCTTATTCTGCCATATACTTTGTTTCTCGGGGGATGGCTCTTTCACATATTCTCTTTCTGCTTCTACTAACTCCTTCCTGACCTTATTCTCCCATTCCCTTGAGGACTTTTTAATTTTAGCCACTTGTTGAATGAATAAACCCCTAAGGTATGCCTTCATTGCATCCCACATCACCCCCCTCGTTGTGGTGTCTATGTTAAGATCTATAAACTCATTTAACTTAGCTGATACCTCATCCGGATCTCCTATTATTTCAAAATACATTGGGTTCATCTTCCATACCCTATAAGATTTTTTATCTCTCGAATTTACCGAGACTATCATCAATGAGTGGTCCAATACCCCCCTGGGTTGATATACTATGTCTTTTATTATTTGGCATGCTACCTCATTGCCCAAGACAAGGTCTATTCTTGAAAGTGTAGAATAGGAACTCGAGTAGCATGAATATTGCAGCACATCGGGGTTCCGCATTCTCCAAAGATCAGACAACCCAGCTTCCTGAAGGAAATGGCCCATCCGACTTTCATGTATCCCTTGCACCTGAATTCCTGGGGGAAACCTATCCATTTTTTTTATTAATAACGACATTAAAATCCCCTACTACTATAATTGGTAACCCGGTTTTATCCACTATGAATTGCATTAGGCTATACATAACATCTAATTTGAAAGGTGGAGGAATATAAATATTTGCTAATACATACTCCCGATTCTCTATTACACAATGTAAAAAAATGTATCGGCCCTCTTCATCTATATCACACTGTCTGCAAGTGAACGCCACTTCTCTACCAATTAACACCGACACACCTCTAGAATAGGAGGTGTGTACTGAGTGGTATTGGCACTGAAATCTCTTATTTCGTATTTGTGATTTGGTATCTTTGGTAAGGTGTGTCTCCTGCAGACAGATAAGTCCTACTTTAAACATTTCCAATATGTCAAATACAGCAGCTCTTTTGGCCGGAGTACCCATCCCTCGGACATTCCATGAGCCTATATTCAATACCATAGATTATTCAGGCATAGGCAATGAAAAAACAAAGGAAAAAGTTTGATACCCAGTAGATCCAAAAAGAGAGAAGAAAGAAGTAATAGGGATCCTTGTAATAATAAACCCATAAATGTAAATATCTCCGTCTCCCTTTGTGACCTGGTGCCCCATAGTTCTAAATTTCTCTTCCATATCAGAAGGATAAATTTCCCATTTTCAAGTGTTTTAAGTGTTAAGCTTGCAAATTCTGACTATCATACAAAGCTCTGGCATTAATCAAAGCTCTTGTAAACTTCTTTTAAAGCCCCTAGGCAGCGTCTGACCTTAACTAGACTGGATCTTCCCCACAGCAGAGAAGACATGACAGCACATCCAGCCCAGGGGAACCCAGCATGTAACAGGCTGTCTTATCACTAGCAAATCACTAAATGACTACATCTGCATACACTGCTTACACAGCTGCTAAGGCTGTGCTGGGAAGACTACAAAAGCAACACACGAACACATTGTCAGAATCAAGAATTATTATTATTAATATTCAGGATTTATATAGCACCAACAGTTTATGCAGCGCTTTACACAATGGGAGCATAAAGTACAGTTACAATACAATTCAATACAGGAGGGATCAGAGAGCCCTGCTCGTTAGAGCTTACAATCAAGAATATAGACTAAGAAATAAATAATGAGCACAATATTGGTGCTTTCTGAGCTGAAAAAGATGGAAAATTGTTTTCTCAAATATAAACTCATGCTTAGCATTTGAAACTATTTCAAGGTTTACTTTAATGGTTATACATTTCAACCAAGCAGGAGTCATATTATTTTAAATGGAAACATTTATTTATATGTGAATCAGTAATATTAGTGTGAATAATACAAAAAAATAATTATACTCAATTTTGTTAGCCCTGCAATCCCCCTTCCCCAAGGAAAATCGTTAGCTGACTTCTTAAAACATAGCAATTAATAAAGTACTTAACTATAGGCTACAGCTTCCAGTACTTTAGCCAAGGTGTCAGTGACATAACACTGCCTTTCTACAGCCTCTTGGGAAATCGGTAGATTCTAAATCTCACAGGTCGGACTTTTCGACCAGACTGGTCCGACAGACGCCGACGGACCAAATCTGGCGGACAATCCGACCGTGTGTGGGCTTCAGCGGACCTTCAGCTGACTTTTCCAGTCGCAAATCTGACAGACTTTAGATTTGGAACATGTTTCAAATCTTTGCGTCGTAACTCTGCCGGACCCAGAAATCCGGTCGTCTGCATGCTACTCCGACAGACAAAAACCGACGCTAGGGCAGCTATTGGCTACTGGCTATCAACTTCCTTATTTTAGTCCGGTGTACGTCATCACGTACGAATCCGTCAGACTTTTGTGTGATCGTTTTTGTAGGCAAGTCCGTTCATTAGAAAGTCCGTCGGAAGTCCGCCAAAAGTCCGTTGAAAGTCTGTCGGACGGGCTGTCGGACTTTTGTTGCGGAAAAGTTCGGCCGCGTGTACACGGCATAAGACTAGAAGTTGCAGTTTACACAAAGGCATGTTTACTATTTATTACTTTTTTTTTCAGTAGTTAGCTGCCAAATTAGTATAGGGCAGGCGGGGTGAAGTAGCGTGGCAAAGGGCTTATAAACAAAGAGTAGTACGTTTTTATTGCAATGTCAGCTTTAGCAATACGGTACGGCCAAAAGTTAGTTAAGTCTCCAACCAAATAATAAGGAAGGGTTAGAACAACTGTCAGTTTTTGTAAACTCTCTGAAAGTGCATGTCTGCCTCTGCAGCTAAAGGGGGATGGTTGGGGGTTGGTAAAGCCACTTTTCCATCACAGGGTTTTACCACTCCGCAAACGCTAGTATGAATGAGCCCTTACTAAGAAAGGGGAGATCAGTAAAAGGACATTCACTGATCTCCCTCTCCTCTGCCCAGTGGCCCATCCTATGCTGCTCCAGGGTCTGCTGATGGTCAGTGGAGTCTGGGAACCATGGTGGGGGGGTCCATACTGCTGGCGATTCGAGGAAGAGATCAGACAGCCGACTTGTCAGATTTACACACAGCAGGAAGTGTGCACCCCCCCCCCCATGCTGCCAGCATATGACATTTATTGCTGGCAGAGAAAGGGTTAAAAGTTTCTACAGGTCATCAGTTTAGCCATACCTGTGAACAATGGGCCTAATATTATCCCTCTCACTCCAGCGTGTGCAGTGATACTTCACATATGTGGAGCAATCGCTGTTTATGCCTCAGGATTGTTCATAATTTTATAGAGAGCCTTGCCTTTCTCAGCTAAGCACATCCTTCTGTCTGCATGCCTGTGCTAAAGGAAGATGGATTCCAGGAAGTAAATTTTACATGTATCTTCTGCCCTTACTCGAGATGGCTGTGCCTAGAAATGCTAGGGGTGTTTTTCTCCATGCATGGAGACATGGATAGATGGGTGAATTTGTGTTGAATATTGAAAATTAATTTGTATTTTTAGTGTTTTTTCAATTTGTGGCACTCAGATACAGAATAGCAAAGCATAAAACGGACTGGATAATAAAACAAATCAAGACTGCAAAACCCAGCTTCTGCGTAGGAGGAGTCAGTGACATACAGCATCGAGGCTGTTCAACAGCTCGATAGCAACGGTGTGAGGACTCACCGCGCCCCAAGCGGCTGATTGCTTCTATCCCTGCACTAACTATCCAGGCTCATGTGAGTGTATCCAGTGAAGATTTCCTATCTTAAAGTACTCCACACTTCCTTCATTGAGCAGTGATGTTTTTCTCTTTCTGATTTATTGCATGTAATCTCTTGTAATTAAGAACGGTCATCCAAACGTCTTTAACCTTATACAGCAGTATAAGGGAACCTTGTGAACAGACCTATTATTGGCATATATGGGATTTTTTATGTTTAGCAGCTTATACCATTGCAGCATGTAATCTCCTGCAATTAAGAATGACTATCAACATATCACATGAAGCTGTAATAATATTATAAGAGGAGTTTCTTTGTATAGACTAAATATTGGACGCTATACACAGCAGCCATTCATATTTACAGGTGGGAACCTGTGGATTATTTATTGGTGGAGTATTTGATTATGATTAAGTGGCTATATGTTTTTTGACCATACCATATTTTATTCACATATTTATTTTATACATCTTATTTTTATATTTTCACTGTCACTAACGAGGGATTAATTTATTAAGCATTCGCACAGGATACTTATTGTTTTAAGGAAAGCCTTGCTGCAAAGTCCAAAAAAGAAAAGCTTGCTAATGAATGGGCTCAGGGGCTCAGCAGCAAACAGACTATTGCCCTTCAATCAAGCAAAATTAAATTGCTACAGTCAAATATTTCACAATTTGACTCATCAGTCCAGAACACATGCTGCCTTTTTTTGCGCTCCGATTCCTATGTTCTCATACAGATTTGAGTTGCTTAGCCTTGTTTCCATGTCCTATGCAGAAAAACCTAGGAACTGGGGTGCAGAAAAATGGCAGCAGGTTATCTGGACTGATGAATCAAAATGTGAAATATTGGCTGTAGCAGAACGCAGTTAGTTAGCAAAGGGCTGGAGGGCGGTACATTAATTAGTTTCTGCAGGTAATAGTGATACATGGTGGAGTTTCCTTGCAAGTTTGGGGCTGCATTTCTGCAAATGGAGTTGTAGATTTGGTCAGGATCAATGGTGTCCTCAAGGCTGAGAAATAAAGGCAGATATTTATCCATTACAATTACAATAATCATGTAAAAACATCTTAGTACAAATAGGTTTCGTAAAATGAAGAACTGGAACAGTGACAGTCTCTTGTGTGCTTTTGTTACATAAATGGAGAGAAAATCTTACGAGCCACAATAATCCAGTGCCAAAAATAAAATATAGATATTAATACCCAGCAGCAGACGCAGACCATGTTTCAAAACCGTGCAAATACGTATAGCGAATTAAATGCGTTGCGCTGAAGTGGATCAAATTAATACGTGAGTATAGATATAAATCAAAAAAATTATTGAAACAAATTCTTAAACCAACATGTGATACATTCATATAAATTGCATGAAAGTGCAATGTGCATAAAAAGTATATGTGACAAATAGCATGTCACAAATTCATTTGAAACCCACATAAAGTGCAATGTGCATATACAGTTCAACAAATCACAAAGTGCATGATCTAGATAAAAAAGTGCCCAGTGATCAGCATAGATATTAAATAGTCATGTAGATTTCTTATAAGGTAAGAAAGAACAATTGCCAAATAAAGTAAAGCATATAATAATGTCCAAGTTTGGTGTCATCCAGCATGCTCATTCAATGTCAGGTGCTGCCAAAAACATGCTCCAGTTTGCTTCGGTAACCCCCCCCAAAGTGGTTGCGCTCACCTCAGAGTGTGTGACACAGTGACTGGCTGTGTCAAATCACGCTATGGAGCCACCCCCGGGCTCTATACTGATAGTCAGGTACCGATCTCTAGCCTGGATCAATGCAGCTCCATACCATAAACAAAAAAAGACTGAATAGTGTGATACCATAAAAATATATATATTTATTAATAAATAAACCCACTCCCCACAAGGGGGTACTCACATTTCACCGGTGCGTAAGTGCACCGCTCTATACAAGCTTCAAAAAGACCGCCGATCGGCGTGTGGTATGGTATGCGCTCTCATGATCAGGTTCCATGCTGCTAACTCCGTCCTGGCCCCTCCCCTATGCGTGTTCGACACAGGGATCACGTGTCTTCATCATCACCATCCCCCTGTATCCCTGTATCCCCACCACTCACGTATTAATTTGATCCACTTCAGCACAATGCATTTAATTCTCTATATGTGCTTTTGTTACATACATGAATAATTATACAAGTTGCCAAAAAGTTCACATATACTTAGTGATGTAGGTATAACTCTAAAGCTGCTCTCCAGGAGTTAAGCGAAATGTACCTTTGCAGTACAGACAGGATCAACCAGGTATTTTAAATGAAACAAAGCACAGCACAAGTACTATGCTGTTATTCATTAAAAGGAACAGGATCCATTTTTTTGGGGGCGATAACTGCTTTAATAAGCTGCAAGGAGTAAAGAGCTGGGAAAATACAAGGTAAGGGGGAAGGCCATCAGAATGGGTAGAAGTGTTTGTCCATTGTGCCAAAAAAAAGGAGGTTAGGCTGAAAAGTTTAGAAGTAGATGGAGTGTGAATATTAACAGGGATGTTGAAGTCATCAAGAATAATCATGGAAATTTCAGAGGAGAGAAAGTAGGGTAGCTAGACAGGGAAGTAATCAAGGTAGCTTGATACTGATTCAGGAAGCCAAAAAAATCACAGCAATTTTCAAAGAAACTGCAGATAATAGACAAATACAGGGAGCTTCCAAAGAGGAAAGGGACAGAGAGGGAGGTGAGGAAAACAAACTTCTTTTTGTTCACTGGGCCTGGGTGAATAAGTCCAGTGGAGGGCACAATGAGAGAGGGCAGCTGGAGAGGCAGAGTCATATTATTGAGGCCAGGTTTCAGTAACAGCTAGTAGATTAAAGGACATTAAAGGAATCAAAATGAAAATTTTAGATAAAAAAAGAAGGTAAATATCTTGTCCCTGAAGCCCCTATACTTCCAGTATTTTACATTGTTCCCAAGGTTCACAAATCTAAAGTCAATCCCCCAGGATGGCCCATTTTGAGCGGGATTGGTTCTCTCTTGTCAAGGGTTGTTGAATATTTAGATATATTTCCCTTGGTGACGATTGGCCAATCCTACCTCAAATATAGTAGAGAACTTATAAATATCCTCTCTAAAGTGACTACCAATCCGGGTACCTTTTTAGTGACAGTGGATGTAGAATCCTTGTACACCAATATTAAACAACAAGATGAGTTAACAGCAGTCAAATGGGCCTTGAAAAATCAATCCCAGCTTAAATCAGCACAAATACAATATCTGGTAGAAGGATTACAACTGGCCATGACCAATAACTATTTTCGGTACCAGAGAAAACACTACAACCAAATCAAAGGGGTTGCAATGGGGGGGTCATTATGCTCCAAGTGTAGCAAACTTGGTACTTAATAAATGGGAACAGGAATTCAACTACAAACATCAATGGAGTGGCCTCAAATAGTACAAGAGGTACATAGACGACATAATACTTCTATGGGAGGGCTCTGAAACTAGCCTACTAAAGTTCATACAGCTGATGAACGTCAACAATTATGGGTTGAAGTTCACAGCTGTATGGAACAATACGTCAATCAGTTACTTGGATTTGGTACTAACCAATACAAATAATAAAATTACCACACATACATATTTCAAAGATACCGACAGGAACGGGTATGTACCCATACAGAGTTGTCACCATCCGAAATGGCTGTCAGCAATTCCCAAGGGACAATATATGAGGCTGAGGAGGAATTGTGCTACCATAAGATATTATGAAGCGCAATCTTCCATCCTCACAGAAAGATTCTTTGAAAAAGGCTATCTACCTAAGGCATTGCGACAATGCCAAACACAAGTTTTACATATGAATAGAGATGATCTGCTAATAAAAAAATCGAAAACATCTTTTAAAGCAGACACAGCCTTTTTGACAAGATTTAACCATCAGTATAAAGATGTAGAAAAAGTTTTTAAAAAATATTGACCCATTCTTCTCAAAGATAATGATCTGAAAAATGTACTACCTGCAAAGCCACAATTTATCTATAGAAGGGCACCAGGATTACGTAACAGAATTGCACCCAACGTTCCTGATCCTCCAAAAGTCTTGTCTACCTTCCTGGATAGGGAAGGTTTTCATTATTGCACTAGGTGCAAAGCATGTAGAACCTCGAAAAGAACAAAAAGAAAAATAGAACGTATTCAATTAGTAGTAACCGAACATAAATTTAAAATTAAATCTCTGATCGCCTCTGATTCAGAAAATGATACCTATGTTCTGGAATGCCCGTGCCAAAAACAGTACGTAGGTAGAACAACACGGAAATTACACGTTAAAATTAACGAGCACATAGCAAATGTTGCCAATGGCTTTCCAAAACATAGTGTATCTAATCACTTCAGATTATTTCATAACCAAGATCCCACACTACTGACTTTTTATGGTATTGATAAGGTAAAAAAACATTGGAGAGGGACTAATTTAAAAAAATTAGTATCACAAAACGAAACAAAATGGCTGTATAATTTGGACACTTTACAGCCGGCAGGCCTCAACATAGATGCTAATTTAAATTGTTTTTTAACCAACAGTTAGCACATGTCATTAATTATATTGGTATTATCACCACTAATAATGCATCAATTGGAATATTATTTGAACCGACATAGTGCAAGAGGTTATTCCTCTTTCTTTAGGGATGGCCTAATTCCATATTATTTCATTTATTTATTTATTTTTCAAAATTTATTTTTATCATTTAGATTATTGAGACCATAGATTTATAATTTTCCTAATAACAAGTCAATTGTGATTAGAGATGGTTACTGTGTTAGTAAAATATACAGTATTTTTGTTATTATCCACAAGATGGCGCTATTAATATTGCGCTATGTAATTATTATCAACTTTTTTTATATAATTTTCTTAATTATGTGAACATAATTAATATTGGATATATTTTTAATTATTCTATATACAATTATTTTAATCTATGTTATTGTCATATATTAGTTTGTCATCAACTTCTAATATATTTCTAATGTATTTTTATACAAGCTGTATCCAGGTGAAGTGTGGACTGCAATGCTCATTCTTGTTTGAGGCGTTATTAGTAGGGTTGTCCCGATACCGATACTAGTATCGGTATCGGCACCGATACCGAGCATTTGCCCAAGTACTTGTACTCGGGCAAATGCTCCCGATGCTTCCCCCAATACCTAGAAGACAGCTATGATCGGCTTCAGCAGCTTTAGTGACATACAGCGGTGATCGGTCACTGCTGACTGTCACTGCATCCTCCTCCATGCCCCCTCCATGCCATCCTCCTCCATGTCCTCCTCCATGCCCAGTGTTCCTCTGTGCCTCTCCGCTGTCCCCCTCCGTTCCCCTCTCCTTCCCTGTGTCTCTCCGCTGTCCCCCTCCATTCCTCTCTCCTTCCCTGTGTCTCTCCGCTGTCCCCCTCCGTTCCTCTCTCCTTCCCTGTGTCTCTCCGCTGTCCCCTCCATTCCCCTCTCCTTCTCTGTCCCCTCCGTTCTGCTGTCTCTCTCCGCTGTGTGTATGGATAGAGTCAGCTGACTCTGTCCATTCACATAACTGAAACATTGTAATCTCCTGTGATTACGATGTGTCAGTTTATGAATAGAGAGGAGCCACTGTCTTCTCTCCATTCATTCTCAGTGCAGCTGAGGCTGCAGAGAAAGGGACTGGGGAATCTATATCCTCTGTCTCTTTCTCTGTCTCAAGGGGGAGATATCAGAGGTCTGTTAAGACCCCTGATATCTCACCAAAGCCCCCCAACAGGGCTGATAAAAAAAAAAAAAAAAAAACATATAAAGAATAAAAAAATATTATTGTAAAAAATAAAAATTGTAAAAAAAAAAAAAAAAACACACACACATACACCGTTCACCCCCCCCCCCAAAAAAAAAAAGAAAACACTGTTAAAAAAAAACAAAAAAAAAAACACTGTCACGTGACATTAAAAAAAAAGTATCGGTAATCGGTATCGGCGAGTACTTGAAAAAAAGTATCGGTACTTGTACTCGGTCCTAAAAAAGTGGTATCGGGACAACCCTAGTTATTAGTAACTTCTATTATCCACTAGATGGCATCCGGCCCTCTAATCTCTATTAGATTAATTTCAGTATACAGTAGTATTCGTCCACTAGATGGTATTAGTTGTTGAAAATTAAATTCCACCAATCCTATAACATCAGGGGATATAAAAACACATTCATTCAGTGACTGGGACACTTCCTGACAACGTCATTACGACGAAACGTACATCGAGGCAGATCCAGTCACACGACATTCGCGGCCACTTCCGGTTTTCAGCTGATCAGGCAGTGGAACGCATGCCATTCACCACAAGCGGGAGCAAGCAGCACAGTGGCTCCACATTTCCCCTGACATTGCTACATTGCTGAGCCTGTTACCTCCAGTGCCGAGGATAGGCACTTATAAAGTAAGCGGCCATTTGGCCTGTTGTTTGTATATATATTTTTATAATAAACTGAATTATACTATGGTATTGTTTTTCTCTAACTCTTTCTGAAATTTTGGTGGAGCTTCTTTATTCCTGGATTATCTACCACAGTCCACAGTCACATAAAGCCCCACCTGACCTATCTTTTTAATTAAAGAGGTCATGGTGGTTTGGTAAGTAGGATACTTGCCTATACTCACCGGGTGCTAGTATATCCAAAATCGCTAATTGGTGATGGTGTGAAAGATCAGATTACCTCACATAATGTATGGACTTTTTTTGTTTTAGGTTTCCTTCTGCCTGTTTCTTGATGCACATTGCACCTTCATAATTGTTTGCATTTAGTGATCATTTATGTTCAAAAAATGATGCATATGATGGTTTAGCAGTCCAGAATATCTTACATAAACTGTAAATGCTTGGCGTGTTATATTTGCAGACAAATGTGTGGTATGTCTGCTAGGAGCACCTTATATATGCTGGCTGTTTTCTGATGCACATTATACTCACTATTATTATCACAACTATTTTTTGAATTTATGATTATATTTGTATGGCATTGTTTATGAAATAATAAGCACAAAGCACTTTATTATTACACTTATAAACCATTAGCGTCCCCTTATCACTATACTTCCCCCACAAGCTCAAAGCTTGCTCATCGAGCACTCTCACTTGAATTAAAAAATAAGAAATAAAAGCTGCTCCCCCAGCTTTTATTTCTTATTTTTTAATTCAATTTACTTGTAGTTTCACCTTTAGCGCAGAGTTCTTTTTCTTGTTTATTTCAAGATTAAAGGAGTTAGTCTTAAAAAGTCATGGACAGAGTTTGGCTAAGCGGGCATTCCAAAAGGTACATGAGAAGGGGAGGGCTGGTTTTGAGAAGAATTGTAATAGATTCAGTAGATTGTGGCTGCTCCCAAAGGACAGGGAGTGCTGGGCATGTTGGTGGAAGCTAAATGATGGAGGACCAGGATTAGGGGATATATCCCCAGAAGTTAAGTGAAGCAGAAGGGTGAGGGAGGTAATAAGGTAATGTAATTTATATGAAGGGACATGCCTTGGCACCCTGGATGTTTTGTCAGCTTGTGGATTCAGAACTAGCAGGAGATGATAAGAACAGTAATAGGGAGAGGGCTAAAATTTGGGATCGTTGGCTACAGGATCCCAAAACATGTACATAAACATTACGATGACCCCCCAACTGGGCTCCTCACTGTTTGTAGTTACCACATGTCTTTTTTTTGGGGGGGCATTATTTTAAGGGCACCCTTTTCAACAATGTCATGAAGAGGAAGGGCTTAGTCAACATATAAAGCACAGGCATGCAAAGGTTTGAGAAACCTTAAGCAAAAGCTTAATAGAAGGATCAAGCTGCCATTGTCTGATCAGCAATTTGTAATCTGTTTTTAACCCCTACCCTGCCTCACCCCTTAGTTCACCCCTAAACAGGCCCTCGTAAATTATTTCAGGAAATGACACTGTTAAATGTTTTATGCAGAATTAAGTTCCAAAAATAAATATTAGCAACAATATTAACATAAAGCCCATCAGTGCAGCCTCATCAGTGCCCATCAGTTCAGCTGATCAGTGCCCATCAGTTCAGTGCCCATCAGTGCAGCCTCATCAGTGCCCATCAGTGCAGCCTCATCAGCGCCCATCAGTGCAGCTTATCAGTTCCGCCTCATCAGTGGCCATCAGTGCAGCCTATCAGTGCCCATCAGTGCAGCCTACCATTACCCATCAGTGCAGCGTATCATTGCCCATCGGTGCAGCATATCAGTGCCCATCAGTGCAGCGTATCCTTGCCCATCAGGGCAGAGTATAATTGCCCATCAATGCAGTCTGTCAGTGCCCACCAGTGCAGCCTATTAGTGCCCACCAGTGCAGCGTATCATTGCCCATCAGTGCAGCGTATCATTGCCCATCAGTGCAGCGTATCATTGCCCATCAGTGCGGCATACCATTGCCCATCAATGCAGCTCATCATTGCCCACCAGTACAGTGTATCATTGCCCATCAGTGCAGCATACCATTGCCCATCAGTGCAGCATACCATTGCCCATCAGTGCAGCATATCATTGGCCATCAGTGCAGAATATCAGTATCCATCAATGCAGCCCATCATTGCCCAAATGTGCAATGCATCATGGAGAAATCAGGAGGATCTGCCAGCCAGAAGACACAGAGCGGGGATCTCCTGCTGAGATGCGGCTTGTATACGAATAGCTGCCGCTATCAAAAGAAGTCCCGCCTCCTAGACCGGCTACTCTAATAGACAGCACACTGGTCCAATACCGGTCCAGGAGACGGGACTTTGACAGCGGCCGGCTATTCATATACAAGCCGTGTCTTAGTGGGAGATCCCCGCTCTGTGTCATCTGGCTGCCCGATTCTTCTGACAGTTTCTTGGCTTATCACTTCTGGTGCAAGCGATAAGTGAGTGTGCATACACCTTGCTCCGGGGGGGTACTTGCCCCCCCATGTGGACGCCCATGGCCCCAGCATCAAACATGGAGGAGTCAGCTGAATTTTTTGAACACAGCATCAGCCACTTGCTTCTTGAAGATGCACAGGCATTACTTGATTCTGATGTTGGTTCTAAGGTAGAGGAAGGGAGTAACATGAGCCTACTGCAAAAAAGAGGGGGGGAGAGAGTGGGACTTTATATGAGGTGCATTGGGTAGAGCCAGACAAAACCATATACATATGTAAAAAATTGTATTCTTAATTAGACCAAAGATAGGGCATGGATCAACCCATATAAACGCATAATAGCACATTTGCATATAAAATACAAAGTATCAACATACATATTGAGGATAGTCACCTAGTCACCAACATGACACAGAAAGTAAATATTGTACATCACAGTCCCCAAATGGAGTAGGCATAACATTATATCAGGGTGGTAGAGCAATAAAAACCATCTAGAATCATGAATATGAGTGTGACAGACCTAGCCGGGAGAGAGACTTTTGGAGGAGACTGAATGCTAGCCTCTTGCCGATCGATCGTGGGCCCTGGCATTTGGGGGAACGGTGCTCTTTGTGAGCTGTATGCCTGGGGACCCTTGAGGTGGTACTACTGTGGATTCTGGTCCTGGTCCCCCAGGACACACAGACTCTGGGGACCCTGGATTTGCCATATTAGAAATAATGGCTGATTCATAATGCTCGAACAGATACTGTTAGGAGATGCCAATGTCAATTCCAGCCACATGTCTATCTGTTGCCTGCTAGAATGTGTATTGTTAATAAGTCTCTAGTATGGGATCTAAGAGTCACTAGATCCCCATTGTTGTTTGTGTTAATTAACTCTGCTATTGTATGAAGAAGAGTTTATGTTGATTGGGTTGTCTGAGGTACAAGATGGCCAGTCTGGCCTAAAGGTCATGTCTGAGTCATCTAGGCTGTCTAAAGGGATTAGTTAATTAGCCCATGTTAATTTGGTTAATTAGGTTACAGGTGTATTGTTAGAGTAATATGAGCCGGAGGTATGCACCTCCACTTTTAGTGTATAAAAGAGCCTGTATTTTCTAATAAGAGAGATTCCTGGTTGAACTTACATACAGCCTGCCTGGTGTTTGTTCTGATCTATCACAACTGGGTTAGAACGGCACATAGCTGTAGTTCTAATCCCGGAGCATTGGATGACCGAACAATCAGATGTTGCGATCTGCAATCTGATTCTATGGCAGCAGAGGAGTGTCGGGAGAGTGGAACCGAGCGAGCAAGGGGCTCGTTACAATGAGATGGATACATCAAAATAAGCTCGACGACGTTTCGTGGACTTCTATCCACTCATCAGGAGCAAGTGCATCCATATACTAAAAAGGGGATAAAAAAATCACCTTTATAGTTTGGTATAACCACAGACTGGAGGGGTAGAGGGATTAAAGATGATGATGAACAAATAAACGGCCATAACTGAAAGTACTCACATAAGAGCTGATAATAGGCCATGCGATACCACCTGCCACCTGATATAATGTTATGCCTACTCCATTTGGGGGACTGTGATGTACAATATTTACTTTCTGTGTCATGTTGGTGACGATCCTCAATATGTATGTTGATACTTTGTATTTTATATGCCAATGTGCTATTATGCGTTTATATTTGTTGATTCATGCCCTATCTTTGGTCTAATTAAGAATACAGTTTTTTACATATGTATATGATTTTGTCTGGCTCTACCCCACGCACCTCATCTAAAGTCCCCCCCTACCCCCCTCTTTTTTGCAAAAGCAACCAGGGATGGAGGTGCAATATTCCCCATTGCATCTCATTTAAAGTCCCAAATATTCAATTTTTTCTTTAACTTGAGCCTACAGTGAGGGGAGAACACTAATAAACAACTAATTGGTAGCCATGTTCTCCCATGAACTTGGGCCCGAGTGTACTATAATGTGGCCTCTTCACATAAGGCTTGTTCACTGTGGTGCAAAACATTGTTATTTCCATCCAAAGTCTGCCAAAGAGACACCACAATTTAATAAAAAAATCTCTAATCTAGTTCCGAGTGCACTAAATTGTGACCTCATCATACAGACTCGTTTCCCAAGCAGTTTTTTACAAAATTAAAAAAGCTTGCAGGGAAAATCAATAAATGTCTTTTTTTCTTTATAAATGTCAGTTTTGCTGCAGCAGGTTCTACATGGTACAGATGGCCCACTTTACAGGCAGACTAAGGGGACCCCCCAGGCAAAATATTTAAAGGAATTTTTCATTTTTGTTTTACTTTAAGCATCATTAAAATCACTACTCCTTTAAAAACAAAAGTTTTTTTTTTTTTTGCATTGGTACATGTCCCCCAGAGCAGTAGCCCGGCCCCCATACCCTTTTTATGGCCAATAACTTGCATATAAGCCTTCAAAATGGGGACTTTTAATTTTTCCAGTTGGGGTCCCATAGACTTCAATAGGGTTGGTATTTCAGGTCTGAACTTTTGCGATGTTCGAGTTTTCTGGTGTGAACCGAACCGGGGGGGGTTTGGCCCATCTCTAGTGGGGGGGAGTGGTGAAGGAAGAGAAACAACTGTGAGAAAGAAGAATAAAGCGCCCATACTACACAGTGGAGAGATTAGGAAACAGCCTGGGAAAAGGGATGAAAGAGCTGGATGGAAAAATAAGCCTGTTTAATATTATTAATATACAGGATTTATATAGCGCTAACAGTTTACGCAGCGCTTTACAACATTAGGGCAGACAGCACAATTACAATACAATTCAATACAGGAGGAATCAGAGAGCCCTGCTCGTTAGAGCTTAGAATCTAGGAGATGTTTTGCAAAACAGTTTGTTGCTGATTTTCTATTTGTGCTTAGCCGAAGTGCTGTGCTAAACTTCTTTAAGATGATACTTTTACAAGTTGGTATCTGCTAGTGCTTGTGCCACTCCATACTTGTCCTGTAAAGATGATCCAAATGTATACTCAGAAGAAGAAGTGGAGATAGTACTTGTCAATTACTCAATCAGCAGTTTATAAAAGACTCAATGCTAGTGGAGCAAATGCAGACACAAACTACAAGAGAACAAGATAGGGGAGTTGTGTAAAGATTAAGATCAGCTCTTTGTAAAGGTGAGACAAGAAGAGAGAGAACAAAAATAAACACCACAAAAATACAAACACGTCTACAGATGTTTAAAGCTCTCCATAGATGGCTTGAAATTCATCCAGCTCAGCAGGGAGCGGCCACATTTTGAACCATCTATGTTCCCAATCGACAGAAGTCAATCTAATAGTCAGTTTCTGTCCAGAAATAGACATAAATAATTAGACAGTGGAATTTTTTTTCTTGTTTAGTGGCTGCAGCCACTGATTGGTGTATTCTGACAGTGGAGAGTCCCCACTGTCAGAAAACAATGGAACAGCTGGGAGGATTTCATCTTCCACATCACATGTGTGGATGGGGGAACCCATTCATTTTCTTTTTCAGTTAGCCTACTGACCCAACCACGAGCATCCTTAGAGCAGCAGTAACTAGCTCTTCTGCCTGTACCCATGGGTCTTAACCTAAACAAAATTTTTTTAATGATCGTATGTACGTGTTCATCATATACTGCAAACAGTTACTGTTCTGCTGCCAGGGTTATGTGTTGCAGCAAATCTTCAGAAAGTGTCAATTGTAAACTACTGCGTTTCACTGCTAAAGAAAAATTTTTCAGTAAACACACTTTTGTGTTCACTACAGCTTGTGTCTATTTACTGCTGTGTTCGCAATAACATTATTTGCAAGATGTACCAAAGGGGCTAAGACTGTTCTTGAGGTTGAGAAACAGAACCAAATATACTTAAGCGGTTCCAATAAACAAGGCAGATTGCCACTCTGTCAGCGGGGAAGGCATTGATCCTGTGTCTCTACAAAGCAGGAACATGGATCTACACCTTCCACTAGTACAAGCACCTCCCAGTTTAGTAAAACACCAGCTAGGAACACATTTAACCATTTGATCGCCCCTGATTAGGGATGAGCTTCGAGTTCGAGTTGAACTCATGTTCCTGAAGGGTCTGGCATAGATTTTGAGGGGGACCCCACGCCATTTTTTTTTTTAAATTTTGGCCCGGGTTCCCCTTAATATCCATACCAGACCCGAAGGGCCTGGTATGGAATTTAGGGGGACCCCCCCCCCACGTCATTTTTTTTTTAAATTTTGGCCGGGGTTCCCCTTAATATCCATACCAGACCTGAAGGGCCTGGTATGGAATTTAGGGGGAGCCCCCACGTCATTTTTTTTTTTTTTTTACTTTTTGGTTCAGGGTTCCCCTGTGGGGAATTCCCATGCCGTTTTTATCAATGAACTTCTATGTGTATTGTCAGACCGGCAATGCATTAATAGCCACAAGTAGTTTTAAATGACTTTTTTTCCTTTGAAATGTCATTTTGCTGTCAGACTGTTCTAAACACGGGAAACATGCGCCCCTTTACAGGCATACTATAGACACCCCCCAGGTACGAAATTTAAAGGGATATTACACTTTTATTGTTTCACTTTAAGCATTATTAAAATCACTGCTCCCGAAAAAATTTTTTTGCATTGATCCATGTCCCCTGGGGCAGGACTCAGGTCCCCAAACACTTTTTATGACAATAACTTGCATATAAGCCTTTAAAATTAGCACTTTTGATTATTCATGTTCGTGTCCCATAGACTTTAATGGTGTTCGCTTGTTCGAACAAATTTTTTGCCTGTTCGCATGTTCTGGTGCGAACCAAACAGGGGGGTGTTCGACTCATCCCTACCCCTGATGTTAACCCCTTCCCAGGCAGTGCCATTAGTACAGTGGTAGTGAATATTTTTATATTATATTGTTGTTTTTTATATTATTATATTGATCACTGTATTAGTGTTAATGTTCCCCAAAAAGTGTCAAAAGTGTCAGTGTCCTGACTGTCCGCCACAATATCCCAATCCCGCTATAAGATGCTGATTGTTGCCATTACTAGTAAAAAAATAAAAATAAATAAGAATTCCATAAAAATATCCCTTAGTTTGTAGACGCTATAACTTTTGCACAAACCAATTTACACCTAAAATAACGCAGTGCCATATCGCAAAAAATGGCCTGGTCATGAAGGGGGGTAAATCTTTTGGAGCTGAAGTAGTTAACCGGTTCCCAACCGGCGAACGCCGATGTATGTCTGCAGAATGGCACAGCTGGGCAAATGGGCATACCCATACGCCCCTTTAAATTTGCCACCGTGCCATTGAGTGCACGCGCCAGCTGGGAGTTCGGTGAGTCGACACACACATTTAAAGCTTTGATCGCCCCTGATTAGGGATGAGCTTCGAGTTCGAGTCGAACTCATGTTCGACTCGAACATCGGCTGTTCGCAAGTTCGCCGAACAGCAAACAATTTGGGGTGTTTGCGGCAAATTCGAATGCCGCGGAACACCCTTTAAAAGTCTATGGGAGAAATCAAAAGTGCTAATTTTAAAGGCTTATATTCATGGTATTGTCATAAAAAGTGTTTGGGGACCCGGGTCCTGCCCCAGGGGACATGGATCAATGCAAAAAAAAGTTTTAAAAACGGACGTTTTTTCGGGAGCAGTGATTTTAATAATGCTTAAAGTGAAACAATAAAAGTGTAATATCCCTTTAAATTTCGTACCTGGGGGGTGTCTATAGTATGCCTGTAAAGGGGCGCATGTTTCCCGTGTTTAGAACAGTCATGAAGGGGGGTAAATCTTCTAGAGCTGAAGTAGTTAACAGGTTCCCGACCGGCGCACGCCGATGTACGTCTGCAGAATGGCAAGGGTGGGCAAATGGGCGTACCCATACGTCCCTTTAAATTTGCCGCCGTGCCATTGAGTGCATGCGCCAGCCGGGAGCTCAGTGAGTCTGGTTGCGGGTCCCGCGGACCTGATCGCCGCGGGGATACCCGCGATCACTTCACGGAGAGGAAGAACAGGGAGATGCTAATGTAAATAAGCATCTTCCCGTTTTGCCTAGTGACAGTGTCACTGATCTCTGCTCCCTGTGATTGGGAGCAGAGAGCAGTGACGTGTCACATGTAGCCACGCCCCACCACAGTTAGAAACACTCCCTAGGACATACTTAATCCCTACACTACCCCCTAGTGGTTAACCCCTTCACTGCCAGTGTCATTTACACAGGAATCAGTGCATTTGTATAGCACTGATCGCTGTATAAATGACAATGGTCTCAAAAACGTGTCAAAAATGTCCGATGTGTCCGCCATGATGTCGCAGTCATGATAAAAATCACTGATCGCCGCCATTACTAGTAAAAAAAAAATATTAATAAAAATGCCATAAAACTATCCCTTATTTTGTAAACGCTATAACTTTTGTGCAAACCAATCAAAAAACGCTTTTTGCGTTTTTTTTTTTTTTTACCAGAAATATGTAGAAGAATATGTATCGGCCTAAACATAGGCGCAAAACGTAGTGATCCATTGGCAGTGACTCTGCAGTTGGCCTCTTACATATAGAAGACCATTATATTTATGCTTTACTCGACTAGTGATTGATTTGTGGGCCAATTTGCACAGGTTTCTCTGTATAATTTATCTGTGCTTTCTTTTATATATGGGAGAGATACATATCTTGATAGCATGCACATACTTTATAATGTTTTTACAATGATTTTTTATATTTGTCTAAATAAAATTTGAATTTTATACGCTTGTGAGCACCTTTTTATCAACTTGGGATCACAGTGGTACCTTTAAAGTCCATTAACCCCTCCTCTTCTTTTTTGTTGGTGCCTGTAGAATAATAATAATAATAAATAGATAGATAGAAGAGATATAGATAGATAGATAGATAGATAGATAGATAGATAGATAGATAGATAGATAGATAGATAGATAGATAGATAGATAGATTGTAGTTGTAATGTTGTAAAGCGCTGCATAAACTGTTGGTGCTATATAAATCCTGTATAATAATAGATAGACAGATAGATACGATTGATGGATGGATAGATACATTTTAAAATACATTTTTCATCTAAATGGTGTAAATCAGTATTAACATTTATGATAATATTTTTTCCACTAGGGGGCACTACACACCAACTCACATTTTTGTGCCACTATATTCCCATTTTTCTAGAGGACAAGGAAAGATCCCTGAATGTCAGTTTATGTCATATTCTATATAAGATCCAAACACTTTATATTTATCCTGTTTTTATCACATTATACCATGATGTTTCTCAGGATCTGCAAAATAATTTATCAGACTAGCATAAATAATTGCAGAGGGAAACATCACATCTGGTATAGGAACACTTTCTGTCTGAAACATTGCTCATCAGAGCTTGTCTGTTCACCTTAACATCCCTCTTTTCTGCTTCTTATAAAACTGGCATTGTTACAAAACAAAATGGAAAATAATTTGGCTACATGTATTACAAGGATATTATCAAACTTTGTCTAAAGATTTCTATGCCTGCAAGCAGCAGTGGAGATATTATAGAAAGCACTTTTTCTTATGATTTCTTTACCATTCTCAGGACGGGGGATGAAATCAGTATAAAGTCCCTCAGTCTATCAACATGAACATGTGTCGGTTTTATTGACTGATGTCTTTTTATTGGGCTAGCACAGGGAGGAAGACAAGGCATCTCTAATGAAACTGTTGTAAGTATTTTTAGCTGTATATATTACAATGCATTGATTAGTATTTGTACTTGTTTTTTAATCTGCTATCCAGCTGAAAGTAGGCTTAGAATAGCATCAAAACATAGAAGAGTTATGGCGGAAAAAGACCAAAGTCCATCAAGTCTGACCCATTTTTACTATTTATATGTTTTATTTATTTTTTGTTTGAGTATAGATCTATGTTTGTCAGAAAAATGTCTGAATCCACTCACTGTTGACTGAATCACTATCTCTACTGAAATTCTTTTCCAAGTATCAACTACTTTTTTGGTGAGAGAAAAGGTAACTACGGTATATTTATAGGGGGCAGTCTCTCCTTGTAGTACTGCAGAAAAGACTCCTTTAGGCTTCACATATGACACACTTGGGTGAAGGGTCTAAGGTAGGGAATTTAAGATGGCCACGAATGGGATTTTTATTTTTTTTGCATTTAGCCGGAGGGAATGGAGTAAGCCCCCCATGAGACATTGTATTCTTCAGCCACTGATCGAGAAAATGTTTCCAACATCAGCTTCTGTTGAGTGGTGAAGGCCAAACATGCATCTAAATGGTCACCGTTAGTTGCTGGTAAGCTGTAGATTAACAGTTGTCACCATCAGTTGCTGGTGAGCTCTAGATTGACAGTTGTTACCACTAGTTGCTGGTGAGCTGTAGCTTATTTGTTGTCACCGACAGCTGCTGGTGAGCTGTATATTTGGGATTATCACTGTCAAGTTTTTAATGCACCGCAGCAGTACTTCAGAAAAGGGAAGCACACTCTAGGAAAAACAAAGCAGAGAAGAAGGCGCTTTTAAAGTGGTTGTAAACCCTCCTGCGTCAATTTTACCTATAGGTAAGCCTAGAATAAGGTTTACCTATAGGTAGTGGAAATATCTCCTAAACATGCGCTGTTTAGGAGATACTTACCTTGTAGTGGGATGATGATGTCATCAGCGCATGCTCTGTGAAGAAACGGACCTCTGTGCTGTTTCTTCACTCGTATGTGCCGTGACTGATGGTTCCAGTCACAGAGCCGGAATCTGCGGCCCAGGAAGGAAGAGGGCAGAAGATGAATGCTTCCACCAGCGGGGACAGCGCGGGCTTTGATTGCAGGTAAGTGCCACATAATGGGCTAGTATGCGATGCATACTAGCCCATTAAGCTTGTACTTTGCAGGGAACGACAGAGGAAGTAAAACCCCATCAGGGTTTACTTCCTCTTTAAGTGCAGTAATAAAACACTTTAATGACAAGGAAAGGTTAAAATACACTTACAAGATGGAAGTGTTTTTACACTTCCATCTTGTAAGTGTTTTAACCCTTCCTTGTCATCAAAGTGTTTCATTACTGCACTTAAAAGTGCCTTCTTCTCTGCTTTTTTTTTCTATACCGTCAGTTGCTGGTGAGCTGAAGATCAAAGCTTGTCACCGTCAGTTGCTGGTCAGCTGTAGATTAACAGTTGTCACCAACTCACTATCAGTTGCTGGTGAGCTATAGATTAAAGGTTGTCACCATCAGTTGCTGTTGAGTTGTAGTTTAATGGATGTCACCGTCAGATGCTGGTAAGCTAAAGATTAGCAGTTGTCACCGTCAGTTGCTGGTCCTTGCTGAACCTGCCAAATTTCAGTCTGTTGCCAGCTTTAGTCTGACTAGTGGACTCCTTGAGTGACACTGGAAGCCAGAGTTGTAGATCGACAGTAAGCTGCAAAATTGTGCCACATCCAAAATTAAATATACCAGCAAAAAAGGAAATTCTCCTAGTGGTGGACTTTAAAGGCACATGTAAAAGAGCGTAGAGTGAGTATGTAAAGTATGAACAAAAATTTATTGATTTGAAAACATAGTAAAAACATCAAGCAAAAAATATATCAAAAGAAATTTTTGTAAGGAATGCAAATCATGTACTTATACACAGATATGATGTTGATACCAATATTCTTGCACCCGACTGTTCCGCTACAGTCTGCAGGATGATTTCGGCCTGAGCAGACATCCAGCTCCTGGGCGTCAAAACTATCCAAGACATATCCTTTGAGTCAATACCAGCTATCTCATATACACCCCCCTGAATCATCTCACTGAACCACTATCAGGATCCGCCCTCAGCCTCGGTGGAGCTCCAGGTTTTCAAAATTTTTGTACGCCCCCCATTTTTGGGCCTTTCTCCATCTTTTGGAGAAAAAACTACTCTTTACATTCATACGCATTAAATTTCTCACTGTTACGCATAAGTAACTGCACTTAGAATATGAAAATAAATTCCCATCTACAGTAATCAGGAATACGCTGGATAGACAGACAATGTCAGTGCCTTTGTTTTTAATTGTTTTGGAGTGCCAAGTCAGCCTACACAGTGCCAATAATTTTCTATAAACCTATATCCACCCCCGAGGAAGGAGGTTAAGTAACTCCGAAACACGTCGGGTGCAAGAATATTGGTATCAACATCATATCTGTGTATAAGTACATGATTCGCATTCCTTACAAAAATTTCTTTTGATATATTTTTTGCTTGATGTTTTTACTATGTTTTCAAATCAATAAATTTTTGTTCATACTTTACATACTCTCTCTACGCTCTTTTACATGTGCCTTTAAAGTCCACCGCTAGGGGAATTTTCTTTTTTACTGGAAGCCAGAAGGAGATTTCATTACAGGTTTCCAAAACATGGGGTGGCTTTACCACTTACAGGACAATTGTACTTTGGTACAAGTCGTCCTTTAATGAATGTGGCTAATCAGATACTTACTTTCATTTTTGATTCAGCAATTTTCACTGTGCAGCCCCACAAGGCCTTGCTTCTGAAAATGCTTTAGCCAAGTCATCCTCAGCCAGTTCATACGCATCACAATCCCACTTATTCCTATTGGCAGAGCCGTATTCTCTAGGACCTCTGGATTCAGTAATTTTCAGAAGTATGGTTGGGAGACAGCTGGTTTCAGTGCTTTGAGTCAAAAACATGCAGATAGGGACTTCTGAATTTTCTTTGACCTTGATCTGCATATTTGTTCCATGTTGGTGACTGCATGATTATGGGGCTTGACATTGGTTTGACAACCAGCATTTTCAGAAGGAGATCAACTCCAGTATTTCTTTTATAACAGGATTATTTTAATATAAATCATTATATTTGAGTCAAACATTTCCATTTGCTTTCTATTTTGTTATACTATGCTGATTGACAGTCTAATATTTTTTTAAGTATCTTTTTGGCACTTAAGTTTTAAACACAAAGTACAAATAACACTATATCTGAAGATTTTATTAGATTTCATGCATTTTTGGTAAACGTTTACCATGTGCCTTTAAAGGAGAAGTACAGCCAAAGCTCATTTGGCTGTACATCTCGTGTGCATCACAGGAGTGCAGTACGTTCTGCCCTCCTGTGACCCGTTTACAGCAGAGACTGACGTCACAGAGTAGGACCGTGCTCGGGCATCATCACGACCATAGAGTCGGGATCCACGCACATGCCTGTATCGGCACCCGGCCGACAGAAAAATTACATCTGTTTTCACATAATATTGACATTTGTGGCACATAATAAATGCAATAAATCTAACTTAAATCTACCCTAAATAAAAGCTGTAGATAAGGTGTTTGTACCAGCCTTGTGTTTGAAACATGTGTGCCAAAAATAGATACCTGAAAAAAATCAGGGCTGTTGGCTAATTAATGAGAAAACATGGTTGGCATTATGCCGTCAGAAAAAAAATAAATAAAAAAGACAGGAGGAAAAAATTTATGGAGCCAAGTTCCCAGAGTCACCAGCTGAGTATACAATTTCAAATGCAGTAATTACTCCACAGCACCAGACAAAGAAGGTTTCTGAAAAGCAGATTTTAAAGAAGGGCACGAAAGCTAGAAGGAAATGTAAAAGGAATCTCAGTGTCTTCCATACACGCCGTTTAGTTATTACCAGCAGGGTTTCTCCAACTAGATAAAGTGCCTTTCCTGGTTATTTTTGGACTGTCATTTTAGCCTTTTGATCTTGAAGCAGCATGAAGGAACACAAAAAAGGATCCACTTTACTTGGTCTCCTGCAACAAATAATTCATGAATTGGTAAAATGCAGCAAATAACAGAAAATGATCACCTTTTCATTTATAAAGGGCAAATGCAATTCCTACTACAGATTTTTACATAAATGTATAGAATAGATTTGCTGTGCTGTTCTGTGCTATACATAAAAATAAATCATCACTAAAAGCACATAATCTATCGAAAGTGCTGAATTCCTCTGTCTCTGGTTCTTTGTATAAAGTATAAACCCAAGCACCAAGACCTCATACAAAATTTAACATATAATGTTAAATTTAAAATATAATATCAAATATAATTATCAATGTTTTTGAATCTGCATCTTATAAAATCAAAACATAAAAAAAAATAATAATTTTAGGTGATTCTGTCATGAGATGCTCCTTGTTGTAGAGTGGCAATTCTCTATCCCATTTTTCTGCATTGTCACGTGTTCTCCCAATGGTGATGTGACTAGGGATGGCAGAATCTGCCTGGGTTTGGTTCATGGACTGTTTTAAACCCATTGTAAAGTCTAGAAATAGCAAACTTTAATCCGAACCCCGTTAAGTTCTATGAGAGTACTGGGGGTATAGCAAATTTTGAAAATAAGCTCTGGCGATTTTCAAGGCTTCTAGACAAGGGATAATCAAACAAAGAGCATGGGGTGCTGGCTCTGCTATGTGGGACATGCACCAATGCAAAAAAAAAAAAAGAAAACCTACAGCAGGAAAAAAGTCCACCTTTAAATGTGACTTTGTGACATAAGAAAAACACCAGTCCTTCACATTACATGGGAGATGCCTTTACAGAGTATGCTGTGTTGTGAAACAGTAGTATTCTCACCAAGTTGTCATTACATATTTTACATATGCAATGGATTTGTTTTATTTTATGTTTAGCTTGACTTAAATACAGTAGCAACACCCTAATCTGATTCATTACAACTTGGAAAAAAAAGGCTTTCAGTTAGTTTTGGCTGTGACCCCTGATTATTTATCCAGCACTAACAGGCCTGAATTTAATGGTGGAAGTAAGTAGCCAGAACAGATATAAAAGCTATAGGAAAATTTACTCTTAAAAAAATAAAGCTAAAGTAACTTTGCACAAATCGACCAGTGGCAAAACATTTTCATATTATAGTTTGTAAGCTTCTGTTTTACGCAATACCACACTGCTTTTGTCTTAAAAGTATAATAAACGATCAAAACACAAATGCTTCAAAACTACAAAGCCACATTCCTCTAAACCCCTTCCCATCCCTGTATCTCCAGTTTTTCTCTAAAGATTCTAAATTTAGACTTCAGTTTGGTAAAAATTAACCAAAATCAGGACAGCTTTTGATTAGGCAGCAGATAGAAAGAGCTCTGCTCTTAAAAAAATTAATTTAACCAGTTAAGGACCAGCCGCCGCAGTTGTACTGCGGCAGGTTGGCTCCCCTTGGGCGAATCGCCATAGCTGTACGTCGGCCTCTTTAAGACAACTAGATCTCCGTTCTGTCAGGAGAGAGAAGACAGATCTACTGTTCGAACTGATTATGAACAGCGATTGGTCTCCTCCCCCAGGCACTCCCATCCCCCCACAGTTAGAAGCACTCCCTAGGACACACATTTAACCCCTTGATCGCCCCCTAGTGTTAACCCCCTTCCCTGCTAATGACATTTATTTAATTTAATCAGTGGCTATTTTTAGCTCTGATCGCTGTATAAATATCAGTGGTCCCAAAAAAGTGTCAAAAGTGTCTGATTTGTCCTCCGCAATGTCGCAGTCCCATTAAAAATCGCTGATCACTGCCATTACTAGTAAAAAAAAAAATTAACAATAAAAATGCCATAAATCTATCCCCCATTTTGTAGATGCTATATCTTTTGTGCAAACTAATCAATATACGCTTATTGTGATTTTTTTTTTTTACCAAAAATAACCAAGAATACTTATTGGCCTAAACTGAGAAAGAAATTTATATTTTCAATTTTTTTTTAGGATATTTATTATAGCAAAAAGTAAAAACTATTGTTCTTTTTTTTTTTAATTTATTGTTTATAGCGCAAAAAATAAAAACCGCAGAGGAGATCAAATACCACCAAAAGAAGGCTCTATTTGTGGGAAAAAGGACATCAATTTTGTTTGGGTACAGTATTGCATGACCGCGCAATTGTCAGTTAAAGCGACGCAGTGCCGTCCTGCAAAAAATGGCCTGGTCATTAAGGGGGCAAATCCTTCAGGTCCTTAAGTGGTTAATCTTATGAGTAAAGGCTGCATGCCCTTCCCCAAATCTTCCTATGATGGGCAAACGGCTAGAGGCAATCTGGATCACCCTCTCAGCTGTCATTATAAATTTAGAATTATTTTTGTTTGTAAGGCTTTCCTAGCAAAGCAAACACAGGCAAGAACAGCAATGCAATCTGGGTACTCCCTTAATAAAAAAAGTCCCAGGCCTATACACCACCTTGTCCCTGTGCAAAAATAAATAAGGCTTCTCACCCCACAGGGGTAAAGGCAGGCATCAGGAAAATTGGATGTACAATCCTACGGACATTTTCCTTCTCTAGTTGAAAATATATCAGAGAAGCAGTGTGAATAGTCTCTGGAGAGCTGTTTTTTTTCACCCCACCAGTGGTTGATGGCAGAGTAATATTAATAATGAACTGGCCATCAAACTTTTTCTCCTTTAATCCTTCCATGCGCATTGCTACTAATGCTCCCTTTCTCTCCTATTCCCAAGCTTGCATATAAGCCATCTCTTTGGACTCCTAAAGTGATCTTTTTTTTCCTCCTCCAGGGAGCATAGCAGCCATGTGTTTTGGCATGCCAAAGCATACTTTTCTTCTTTCTCTTTCCCAACAGATACACATTTTAGTAATTTTTTTATGAGTTCCTAATGCATAGCATCCATTCTTTCTTATGCCCCGTACACACGGTCGAATTTTCCGACGGAAAATATGTGATAGGACCTTGTTGTCGGAAATTCCAACTGTGTGTAGGCTCCATCACACATTTTCCATCGGATTTTCCGACACACAAAGTTTGAGAGCAGGATATAAAATTTTCCGACAACAAAATCCGTTGTCGGAAATTCCGATCGTGTGTACACAAATCCGACGGACAAAGTGCCACGCATGCTCAGAATAACTAAAGAGATGAAAGCTATTGGCCACTGCCCCATTTATAGTCCCGACATACGTGTTTTACGTCACCGCGTTTAGAACGATCGGATTTTCTGACAACTTTGTGTGACTGTGTGTATGCAAGACAAGTTTGAGCCAACATCCGTCGGAAAAAATCCTAGGATTTTGTTGTCGGAATGTCCGAACAAAGTCCGACCGTGTGTACAGGGCATTAGACTGCTAATGTGCCTTTTTGTGACCTGTGCTACACCACAGTGGCAGTCGCCTAGCCTCCATAATTTGAAGCAAATGTAATTGGTTTTTCTTTCATTGCAAGGCCATCTCTGTTGAAGCAAATATTGACAGGGACTGCAGTAAACTTGGGAAGCCCTAGGCCTAAGCACTAAAAAAGCTCTAGGCCTAAGCACTAGGGGTGAGCTTCAGCTTCGGGGCAATGATGAGTTGGACCCAAACTCTAGCTGTTTGAGGCTCACCAAACAGGTGAACTAAATTACCAGCTTTGGCCTGTTCACCCACCAAGTATAACATGAATGTGTTAAAAAAACAAAAACAAAAGACACCAGACCAAAAAAGAATAGTCACATATAAAATAAAAAAAATACATTTCACAAAAACAGATGTAAATCAAAATCCACATTTAGACTGCATCTTCTAAAGATTGTGTATCCATTTTAGCTCCCGACATTTAGGTAGTAACTCCAGGTATCCCCCCTTTTAGGGACCTTTATGAAGGACATTACTATATACTTCATTTGCAAATGCAGATGAAGTCAGTTTATAGCAACTTGTCAAGTAAAAAAAAAAAATTTTTTTGTGTTTGTTATTAAATGTTCCTCTGTTTAATAATCCTTAGTTTACTCTAATCAGCCTTAATTAACTCCTTATTCTCCTCCATTTAATTATTATTTTCCTGCTGATTTTTAAATTTTTTTTGTTTACTTCTTTTTTAATAAACTATTAATAATTAAAACAATTTTTTTGTTTGCTTTGTTTGTTGATATTTTTATACCTTTACATATATTTACAAGTTTCACATTGAAAAAAAGCGCAAAATTAAAAAAAAAAAATTGTTTTTAATTTGTAACTAACTTTTCAATGCTTTGTACCATTGCTGACAAATCAAGTACTGTATAAACAAAACAGTTGTGGTAGGTCTCGGTAATTGGTATTAGTGAGTACTAAAAAAAAGCATCGGTGCTCATACTCGTAGAAAAAAGTGGTATTGGTTCATCCCTATTTGAAAACTTTAAAAAAATGTTAAAATGGTCTGAGATAGAAAAGGCAGACGTGCCCCGCCTCTAGATGGTGCAGTCCGACCACCGCTTTCAGCTGCAGAACCTGCTTGTCCCCTGCTACATCCACATGCAAAATCTCAGCCTATCACATGAGGCCTGTCTGACATTTTTGATCAAGAGGATTGCTTAAAATTAATGACAGCTTTGGCAATAGGGAGGAATAAGTATGTGGTGCTTTTAACTCACTCTGCTTTATTGCCCAAGTATGAGATAATGTGCTGCAAACAAAGGGAAGCTTTGCCTGTGTCAGCAGCAAGTGTATGCTGAGGACCCCAGAAAAAAATGTCCTAGCAAAATAAAATATACCTCTCCTCTAGGGATGAGCCGAACACCCCCCTGTTCGGTTCGCACCAGAACATGCGAACAGGAAAAAAGTTCGTTCGAACACGCGAACACCGTTAAAGTCTATGGGACACGAACATGAATAATCAAAAGTGCTAATTTTAAAGGCTAATATGCAAGTTATTGTCATAAAAAGTGTTTGGGGACCCGGGTCCTGCCCCAGGGGACAAGGATCAATGCAAAAAAAGTTTTAAAAACGGCCGTTTTTTCAGGAGCAGTGATTTTAATAATGCTTAAAGTCAAACAATAAAAGTGTAATATCCCTTTAAATTTCGTACCTGGGGGGTGTCTATAGTATGCCTGTAAAGGGGCGCATGTTTCCTGTGTTTAGAACAGTCTGACAGCAAAATGACATTTTGAAGGAAAAAACTCATTTAAAACTACCCGCGGCTATTGCATTGCCGACAATACACATAGAAGTTCATTGATAAAAACGGCATGGGAATTCCCCAAAGGGGAACCCCGAACCAAAATGTAAAAAAAAAAAATGACGTGGGAGTCCCCCTAAATTCCATACCAGGCCCTTCAGGTCTGGTATGGATTTTAAGGGGAACCCCGCGCCAAAAAAAAAAAAAAAAAAACGGCGTGGGGTCCCCCCAAAAATCCATACCAGACCCTTATCCGAGCACGCAACCTGGCAGGCCGCAGGAAAAGAGGGGGGGATGAGAGTGCGCCCCCCCTCCTGAACCGTACCAGGCCACATGCCCTCAACATTGGGAGGGTGCTTTGGGGTAGCCCCCCAAAACACCTTGTCCCCATGTTGATGAGGACAAGGGCCTCATCCCCACAACCCTGGCCGGTGGTTGTGGGGGTCTGCGGGCGGGGGGCTTATCGGAATCTGGAAGCCCCCTTTAACAAGGGGACCCCCAGATCCCGGCCCCCCCCCTGTGTGAAATGGTAAGGGGGTACTTACCCCTACCATTTCACTAAAAAACTGTCAAAAATGTTAAAAATGACAAGAGACAGTTTTTGACAATTCCTTTATTTAAATACTTCTTCTTTCTTCTATCTTCCTTCATCTTCTGGTTCTTCTGGTTCTTCTGGCTCTTCTGGTTCTTCCTCCGGCGTTCTCGTCCAGCATCTCCTCCGCGGTGTCTTCTATCTTCTTCTCCTCGGGCCGCTCCGCACCCATGGCATGGGGGGGAGGCTCCCGCTCTTCTCTTCTTCTTTTCTTCTTTTCTTCTCTTCTTCTCTTCTTCTCTTCTTCTCTTCTTCATTTTCTTCTCCGGGCCGCTCCGCATCCATGCTGGCATGGAGGGAGGCTCCCGCTGTGTGACGGCGCTCCTCGTCTGACAGTTCTTAAATAACGGGGGGCGGGGCCACCCGGTGACCCCGCCCCCTCTGACGCACAGGACATGACGGGACTTCCCTGTGGCATTCCCCGTGACGTCACAGGGAAGTCCCGTCAAGTCACCGTGCGTCAGAGGGGGGCGGGGTCACCGGGTGGCCCCGCCCCCCGTTATTTAAGAACTGTCAGACGAGGAGCGCCGTCACACAGCGGGAGCCTCCCTCCATGCCAGCATGGATGCGGAGCGGCCCGGAGAAGAAAATGAAGAAGAGAAGAAGAGAAGAAGAGAAGAAAAGAAGAAGAGAAGAGCAGGAGCCTCCCCCCCATGCCATGGGTGCGGAGCGGCCCGAGGAGAAGAAGATAGAAGTCACCGCGGAGGAGATGCTGGACGAGAACGCCGGAGGAAGAACCAGAAGAGCCAGAAGAGCCAGAAGAACCAGAAGAAGAAGAAGATGAAGGAAGATAGAAGAAAGAAGAAAGAAGAAGTATTTAAATAAAGGAATTGTCATTTTTAACATTTTTGACAGTTTTTTAGTGAAATGGTAGGGGTAAGTACCCCCTTACCATTTCACACAGGGGGGGGCCGGGATCTGGGGGTCCCCTTGTTAAAGGGGTGTTACCCTGAAAAATCTATATTTAAGATTTTTCATATCTCATAGATATGAGGTGGGTTAAATAAGAGTTCTTTTTGACGAAGAGTGAAAGCTTAAAATATAACAACATTTATTAGGAAGCAGTTGGAAGTCTAGCTAATACACAATCATCTGTCTATCGCCTTACACCAAGGAAGAAAATATTAGGTTGAAATAAAGTATTTACATTAAGGAATACAGGGTATATTCCTCAATACAGTAATCTACACACATATTTAGTTACAAGTAAAAGGGCATTCCTTTCCCATAATTACCCATCCTTACCAAAGCTCCTTTCAGCTTGCTGGTCATCAGAGAGAGAGACCCTAGCTCCCCCTTGCCTCTGAGTATATCAAACCAAGCTGATGTCTCATTGGTTGGCCTAGCTTGGATCATGATTGGAGGGCTTACTCCATAAGTCGGCCCCCTTTCATGCAAATCCTTGTGACTATGTTGGCCAAGTGTGTCAATTGTATTTCCCCAGGAAGTTAGGTCCATTGCATATCCCAGCATGGCACTCTTTCAAAGGAGTAGGTGTAGAACAATGGAATTGGCTCTCCCTTGTTTGCATATACAAGCCTTGGGCCTTGGGCCTTTGCTCTTAGCAAAAACTTAAATGAAACCCTTTTTGAAATATATTCATTATTACCATATTTTACAGTTATTAATGGAGATTTCACACAAACTTATAAGGCAACAGGGGGCTTCCAGATTCCGATAAGCCCCCCGCCCGCAGACCCCCACAACCACCGGCCAGGGTTGTGGGGATGAGGCCCTTGTCCTCATCAACATGGGGACAAGGTGTTTTGGGGGGCTACCCCAAAGCACCCTCCCAATGTTGAGGGCATGTGGCCTGGTATGGTTCTGGAGGGGGGGGGCCGCACTCTCATCCCCCCCCTCTTTTCCTGCGGCCTGCCAGGTTGTGTGCTCGGATAAGGGTCTGGTATGGATTTTTGGGGGGACCCCACGCCGTTTTTTTTTTTTTTTGGCGCGGGGTTCCCCTTAAAATCCATACCAGACCTGAAGGGTCTGGTATGGAATTTAGGGGGAACCCCACGTCATTTTTTTTTTTAAATTTTGGCCGGGGTTCCCCTTAATATTCATATCAGACCTAAAGGGCCTGGTATGGAATTTAGGGGGACTCCCACATCATTTTTTTTTTTTTACATTTTGGTTCGGGGTTCCCCTTTGGGGAATTCCCATGCCGTTTTTATCAATGAACTTCTATGTGTATTGTCGGCAATGCAATAGCCGCGGGTAGTTTTAAATGAGTTTTTTCCTTCAAAATGTCATTTTGCTGTCAGACTGTTCTAAACACAGGAAACATGCGCCCCTTTACAGGCATACTATAGACACCCCCCAGGTACGAAATTTAAAGGGATATTACACTTTTATTGTTTGACTTTAAGCATTATTAAAATCACTGCTCCTGAAAAAACGGCCGTTTTTAAAACTTTTTTTTGCATTGATTCATGTCCCCTGGGGCAGGACCTGGGTCCCCAAACACTTTTTATGACAATAACTTGCATATTAGCCTTTAAAATTAGCACTTTTGATTTCTCCCATAGACTTTTAAAGGGTGTTCCGCGGCATTCGAATTTGCCGCGAACACCCCAAATTGTTCGCTGTTCGGCGAACTTGCGAACAGCCAATGTTCGAGTCGAACATGAGTTCGACTCGAACTCGAAGCTCATCCCTACTCTCCTCCCTAAAAAAAAAACCTTAAAACACCAAACTCCAACCTCATTTTTTTAACCTAGCAGAAAATATATAAACCTATATAGATAAACATTAAATAAAAACAATAAAAGGTAATCATAAAAAGAACTGTTGGGTCTCTGAACTGTGAACACAGGGGCGATGGAATATAAACAGGATTTTACCAAATTATATCATGGGTGAAACCATCTTGTTAAGCTTTTCATGGCACTATCCCACCCTCTGGAACAATTCTTTGTAATATCCTCTGTATGCACTTGTTTATGTGACTATTTGTTTACTTGCTCTAGGTTATTTACTGTACAAGTAGTTGGTTTTTGTGTTTTAGGAATTTTATGAGATCTCATTGAGTATTAAAACTATCATTTATGTACTCTCCTTGGTACGTCCATTGGTGTTATAAACATTGTATGCTTTTCGTGGAATGGGCAATCAATTTAGGTCACTTATGAATATTCATTCTTTAGATGTGTTGGTATGTCCTGTGGAAGTTTATGGTAAAATCACCTTCATACCCCCTTTGTATGTACACCTTGATAAAGCTCTGTTAAGTAAGATCAGTGGTGTGGCCAGGTTTGAGAATTGTGCTGCCCCCCCCCCAATACATTGCATTCTTCATCATTGGGGTATTGGGGTTAGGTGGCGGTTTTTCTTTTCCTTTTCTATTCTGTCCCTCCTCTCGATACTCACATTTCATTTTTGGGTATTTGGGTGTTTTTGTATGTTTTTAGTGGCTCATATTATTTTGGGAGGTGTATTTTTGAAATTATGTTATTATTATGGTAAATGTATTTGTTACTATTCGTGTAGAGAGAGCCATATCATTTGTCAACATAAACTAGATATGGCATTTGTACTCTATGATTTTCATGGTGTTTTAATTGTATAATAAAGTGGTTGTTTTTATATATGAATATATCTTCTCTGATGCACATTTTATAATCCTGATATTACCTTCTCCACCACAAGTGATGGTGGACTCAGAGAAAGGATATTCCAAAGAAATTATAAACGAAAGTAGCCCACCACACTGCAATCCACAGTAATGTCCTCCCACTGTGTCCTCCGGCCGATGCATCTGTCTTCCGGGTTCCGTTCCCTGCGAGCAACACAATGCATGGGGGTGGAGCCAGCGGGAAATTCAAAAGGTTCGAAACATAACATACACACAATACATTGTAATCTGTTAGGATTACATTACTGTATCAAACCATTTCACCTCCATTTTGTCCCTACTGCTTTGTCCAGTGCCCTGCCTGTACTTTTACCATTCTTTCTGCCTGGAAGCTTGAGAACGTCCATGGCATTCAAAAAGCATCCCTTTAGGTCAAAAGCAGTTTTAGACCAGCTAGAAAATAGTGATAGTGAATTAGAATCATGTGCAGAATTGAGCGATAGTGATTAGTGGGGAAATTCGTCATCAGACACTGAAAGTGACGTCAGCAACAATTCTGCGACTGAGCGCAATGATGTGCGAACTTGGTGCTCTATTGACTGTGGTACGGATCAGGCAGCGCCCCCAACATTCACATTTACTGGCGCATCTGGTATAAAAGTAGAAGTTGAACATGACAACCCCTTGGCAAACTTACAATTATTTCTGACTGATGAGGTTATTGAAAAGATAGTTACTGAGACAAATCAATACAAAGAGCAACAATTAACTACTACGCATCGGAAGTTTCCAAGAAGCAGAAAGTGGGAACTAGTGACCAAAGATGACATCTGGAAATTTCTGGGCCTAATAACACTTCAGGGAGAGGTGGGAAAACCCTGCAGAAGTGGTATTGGACAACTAATAAATTACTTGCCACTCCATTCTTTGACACGGTCATGTCAGAGTATATATTTGAAATATTTGATCATGAAATATAATGATCATGAAATATTTACGTTTCGAAAACAACAAAGAATTTGATGAAACTACTCATCCTGCACCAAAACTAAAGAAAATTTGGGAAGTATCTCAAATGATTCTAAAGAATTTCTAATGGAGCTATGTGCCAGAAAGAGATATCAGCATAGATGTAAGTCTAATGGCCTACAAAATGATAGCAAAATGTTAGCACTGCAAAATGATAGCAAAATGTTAGCACTGCAAAATGATAGCACTGCGATTGTGTGACAAGAAAGATGTGTGCCTAATAAGTACAGTTCATAATACCTCCACTGTTATGATACGCACAAAAGGTGGGAAAGAAATCATGAAGCTACAAGTAGTGATAGAATACAATAACACCGGGGGGGGGCAGGAGGCAGAGCCTAGCGGAGCAGACATGCATTGTTAGAGCTCCACACCGCTGAGGAGAGAAGAGAAGGACAAAGCGGAGCCTGCAGGCTCAAAAGGTATCCATTTGAACCTTTTTGCCCCAGGGAACAAACTGTGAAAGTTTGGGCAGGAAATATGGTACTGGGAGGAAACCGTGGCAGAAATAAAAATCACCTCACAAAGAGCTCACAGGCACTCACTGCAGCTGAAGCAGCTCCAGTCATCTCACAAGATACAGCATCAGGGCACTCTCACAGACAGAAAATGTCACAGCAAGACTCTCCATTTGAGTCAGATACAGAATAAATCCTCTCACAAACTTCTCCACAAGCCTCCTCAGTATCCCCAGTAATATTATTACAATTTGAAAAGATGCTTCATAAGGCTTTAAAACAAACCTCAGACCAAATAACAAAAAGCCTAACCAAAGAAATAAGAGAGCTGGGAAACCGCACCGCAGCCTTAGAAATAAAAATGGATGAAATTGAAATTACAACCCAAGAAAATATAACAGAATTGGAACAATTAAAAAAAGAGAATTTAATACTTCAAACTAAGCTCGAAGATTACGAAAATAGAGCCAGACGTTCAAACTTGCGCATAAGGGGAATACCTGAAACTGTGACAGACCTGCAATCTACTATTACTGCTCTATTACAAGAACTAAAGCCAGATATCCCTATTGAACGTTTAGAACTGGAGTACACAGAGCCCTCACAGCCAAAAAGACAGATGGACCCCCACGTGATATAATCACAAAATTTCATTATTACAGAACGAAAGAACAAATACTAATTGCTGCAAGAGAAAAAAAGGAACTTAATTTTCAAGGACACGATTATCAAATTTTTGCTGACCTATCCCAACTTACTATTACTAAAAGACGATCCATGAAACCCCAACTAATGGAACTGCAACGCCACAACATTATGTATCAATGGGGCTTCCCCTTTTCAGTCAGATTTAACTACCAAGGTACAATTTACAGAAGCAGATCAGCAGATGAACTACAACAAACCCTTTTAAAATTAAATCTGACAGAACCCACAAGCAGCAACTCTCCCACACGCAGAAGAATGGCATCATCTTCACCTTCAGGCAGCACCCAGAAAATTCCAGAACAAAATGAGAATCATCATTCTCACAAAAGAGGCCGTTATGCCACATCATCCATGGACCAAGAAGATTCAATGGACTGACATCCTAATTCCTGATATCTCTTCATTTATTATACTAAGAGATGGTTCTCTATAAAAAACCTATATTTATAACTGAATGTAACTGCATTCTGATAGTCACACACTGTGTGGGATCATGTTACATTCCAGTTATATTTCTTATTACTTCTGATTCATATAGCCTTAGAATATATAAGTGAAATAAGGAAATTCTTGTTCAGTTATATATTATCAGGTAATAACAATAGATTTATTACTTTTTAGGACAAATATGTTCAATAATCCAGAAGTAATGGAAGCTTTTTCTTTCTTTTCTTAAAACAAATATATTATTACTTAACTAGTTCCTAGAATTATGTTTTTGTTTATTCTAATCTGAAGCAATACAACCTCAATTTTATGAGTTAACATATCTAAACAGTTACATATGAATAAAATATGTAATTGTTTACTCTAAAAGGGTTAAAATCCCAAAATAATTCAAACTATCTTCATCAATACCAAAGTTATTAACAGTACCTTTCTAACTGAATTATTTAGCCTAGGGCAAGACTAACCATATACAACCACCCTGGAATAAATAATTTCAACAAAAACTATATTCTGCACTCCAATTAATGAAACATCATTTTGATGTCTTTTGACATAGCACTTCTCTCCTGTAAGCGGAAGATCCGTGTACCCCCATTAGCCCTCCTCATTCTCCCAACCATATTATGTGGGAGTGTGACGAAGGCACTTATTCCCCTGAGAGAGATATTTATTCTCTTTCACGGGTAAATTGTGATTACTTGCAAAAAATAATTTATACAATGTATCATCTAATCTCATATGTTTTTTGTTTACTTTTTACTCCAAAATTCACTGGTTTCTTTTCTATCTATTCATCTCTTCAGTCCACACAGGTTGATCTGCGCAGTCAGCTCTGCATAACAAAAAGTAAGTCAAAACTATTTGATCTATTGCCATGGCACCACTGAATATACTTTCCCTGAATGTTCAGGGAATAAATGTCCCTCAAAAAAGGACCAAAGCCTTCCGTACTTTCCATAACAAGAAGGCTCACATAGTATGCCTCCAAGAAACACACTTCACCAAAGATTCTACTCCAAAATATATTTCTCCTTTTTATCAACAAATTTACACGGCTTCTGCCTGTACCAAGCAAAGGGGAACTCTAATTGCATTTCACCGATCCACACCATTCACCTTATCATCAGAAATTAAAGACCCAGAAGGTAGATACCTGATACTCATGGGTTATATAATGGATACAGCAATCACGGTGATTTCCTACTACGCTCCTAACAAACAACCTACACCATTCCTCTCACATATATTACAAGTGATTAATACACACAAAATAGGAACAGTGATAATGTGTGGGGATTCGAACCAGGTCCTCCTCCCATTTCTAGATAAATCACCTTTTACACCATTCAAAATAACCTCTAGATTACCTTTTTCTCAACTTCTTTCCAAATACAATCTGGTAGATTCATGGAGAGAAAGTAACCCAATGAAAAAGAAATTCACTTATTTCTTGCACCCTCATCAAACCTTCACCAGAATAGATCATATTTTTCTAACAATAGGAATGATACCAGAAATTATTGCATCAGATATAATTCCGATTCCGTGGTCTGACCATAATGCAGTATACACTACTATAGCCTCAGCCATACCAAAAGCGCATGACCCAACGTGGTACTTACCGGACATAATGCTCAAACACCCACTACATCAGATGGCCATTGAACAAGCTTTAAAGGAATACATATCAATTAATAATACAACAGACATCTCCCCAATAACACTGTGGGAAGCTCATAAGCCTGTCTTGCGTGGTACAATACAAAGACAAATGGCACTATTTAAACGGGAACGCAAAAATCTAGCAAAAAAACTAGAACTCAATTTTAATGCAGCCTACATATCATTTCAAGATAATCCATCTCAGAGTACAAAATCTCATCTGGAAAAATCTAGATTGGAATACGATCTATTTCTCACTGAGTCAGTTGATAAATCCCTCAAACGCTCCAAACACAATTTCTACATGAATACAAACAAAACAGGTACATATTTGGCTCGGGCATTAAATTCAACTAACAAATCTTTCAAACCAATACGTTTGAAATTATCAAAAAATGTTTACACTTGTAATCCAGTTAAAATAGTCCATAAATTTCACTCACATCTCGCAACTTTATACAAGACAAACAATGAATTTAATCCTACAGAAGCTGAATCCTTCTTCTCAAAAATAACCTTACCTGAGTTATCTCAGAATCAAAAAAGCAGTTTGGATGAGCCTATAACTATAGATGAAGTTGCTATAGCCATAAAAGACCTAAAACTTAACAAAAGACCAGGCCCAGACGGCTACTCGGCTTTATACTATAAAACATTCTCAGAAATACTCTCTCCCATTCTCACTGAAACTTTTAACAAACTTCTAGATGGACATTCTTTTCGGCAAGAAACACTAATGGCAATTGTTTGTATGATCCCAAAACCCCTTTCTGATGATACTTCCTGTGTGAATTATCGGCCTATCTCTCTGTTAAACCTTGATATTAAATTATTAGCAAAAATAATAGCAAAATGCCTCAATAGCATTATAGGAAAATTAATACATAGAGATCAAGTAGGCTTCATGCCAAATAGACAGGCAGGCGATAATATACGCAGGGCAGTGTTATTGGCACATATTGCTAAAAAACGGAAAATCCCTTTATGTTTTCTATCTCTCGATATTAAGAGGGCATTTGACACAGTATCCTGGCAATATATGCAATATTCATTACAAAAATGGGGTTTTGGACCCCACTTTTTAACATGGATCAAAGCATTATATAATAAACCCAAAGCCTATATAAAATATGCTGGATACAAATCTGAAGCCTTTAATATCGAAAGAGGTACCCGACAGGGTTGCCCATTATCTCCCTTATTATTTGCCCTTATACTCGAACCCATGGCCCAATACATCAGAACAAACCAAACTATAACTGGCATTGAAGTAGGAGGTATTACACACAAATGATGTATATTTGCAGACGATATATTACTTTTTCTATCATCACCACAGGTCTCTAGTCCTAACTTAATACCAGCTCTTGATGGATTTGCAGCCCTATCCGGCCTTATGATTAATCCTAAGAAATGCCTAGTGCTTAATATTTCACTCACAAACATGGAATTGATCCCGGCTAGGGCTGCACTCCCATTCACATGGGCAGAAAAATCAATCCCATATCTTGGAATTCATTTAACAGCATCTCATTCTGACTTATTCTCAACCAATTATCCTCCTGTATTAAGACAGATCACAAATCTAATAAAACAATGGTCGCAACTTCCTTTATCCTGGATAAGGAAGATTAATGCAATCAAAATGACTATTCTACCCAAATTGCTTTATCTATTCAGAGTCCTCCCTATTCCAATTCCTTCCTATTTTTTGAGAATAGTACAAAAAAGAGCAACTTCGTTTATATGGGGCTCTTCTAAACCACGTATACCTATACACACACTACATCTTCCCAAAAATAAAGGAGGCCTGGGATGCCCTAATTTTACTAACTACTACAGAGCAGCACATTTGGCCAGTCTGTCCAAATACCATGCAAAACAGGAAATCCCATTATGGGTATTTATAGAGGCTTCAGAAAATGACCCTCTATTAATATCAAATTTATTATGGCTTGATCCTAAAGACCGCTTTAAAATTCATAATCCCATAACTAAACACTTCTTATCTCTCTGGGATAAACTAAAAACCAAATATCAGTTACAATCTCCACACAATCCTCTCCTTTTTTTTATCAGAAATCCGGCCTTTTATCCGGCATGGATCTACCCAAATTCTTTTAAAGCTTGGACAATATCAGGCATTCAGACACTAAATGACTTCATAGCATCTAAATCATTCCTTTCATTCCCATCGCTTAGAGAAAAATATGATCTACCAAACTCTGAGATATTTAGATATCTCCAAATCAAAAATTTCTATACACCATTCCTAAAGGGGGATACACCATTATCCCAATTATCCATTTTTGAATCAATCTGTACAAAAGATCCATTTGCTAAAGGTACAATTTCATCACTTTATAATCAATTATATGGAGTAGCAAATCTTAATAGACCCTCTTACGTTCAGAGGTGGGAGGAGGACCTGGGACGAACTTTAGAAGACACGGACTGGTCTAACATATGGCTCACATCTAAGTCATCTTCACCCAACATCTTAGCACTGGAGACAAATTATAAAGTCCTAACTCGCTGGTACCTTGTACCCGCTAGAGTGGCAAAATATTCACCTAATACCTCAGCTCTTTGTTTTCGAGGATGCCCAGAAATAGGCACATATTTACACATATGGTGGACGTGCCCAGTAATCCAAACCTTCTGGAAGGAAGTCTTTGTGATTGCATCTAAAATATTTAAAAAAATAATACAACCAGATCCATATTTAACTTTACTTAATCTAAAACCGGAATGGTTAACACTCTCTCAATTCAAACTTATGATCCAACTAATAACGGCTGCAAAACAAACAGTGGCCAAGGCATGGAAATCTCCTACATTGGTACTAGCAGAAACAATTCACAGAATGAATAATACAATGTCCCATGCTAAGATGGTAGCCATCGATAAAAATCAAATTCCAAAATTTGAAAAACTTTGGCATCCTTGGATAAAACAACAGTTCCTGTCAAACTTCAATGACTCTGTCCTGTTGCCATGGTAACAGAGTAAATGACTTACAGAGACACCCATTCTAAGGCTTCAAAGAGAACTAAAAAGAATAATAAACTGACGAGCGGGACAACCTTGTGGACCATACCTCTACCTTTCAACCCTTTTTCTTCTTTCTCTTTCCTTTTCTCCACCTTACGATTAAAGCTCATTATCAGAATTTATTTGACCTATATACACTCTACTTGTAAACAATATGTATAGTAGGTATAAATCATTTAAATACCTACAAAAGTAACTAAGGAAATGATATATATCTTTAATTTAGGTTTACGTGAACCCAATGTTTAATATTTGAAATTTCATGATATTTACCTATATAAACCCTACTGTAAAACATTGAGCTTACTTTATAGATCCTTGTAAACTTACTTTATGTATCTTTATAACATTGTATACTCAATAAACTTCTTTTGGCAAGGAATACAATAACACCATAGAAGGTGTCGACAGAGCTGACCAAGCAATGCAATTCTACCCAGCAATGAGGAAACAGCAAAAGAAGTACTACAAAAAGATATTCAGGCATCTTCTTGAGCAATGCTTGTGGAATGCCTACATTTTGCTCTAAAAAGAGTGACAAGCTTGTGATTCATTTGGAAAGTTGCCAAACGTATCTTTGTGAACCGCCAAACACCATCAATGGCTGTGAATAGAGCTGGACGCCATGCTGTTGGTGTTGTCATCCCAGAACGCCTGACTGGTCGTCACTTTATGGACTACATCCCACAACCGAGAAAAAGTAAGCACCTACAAGGATGTGCGTGGTTTTTTGCTTATAGCGAGATGACAGTGGAAAGAAAATCAGAAAGGAAACCAGGTTCTATTGTCCTGATTGGGACGTCAGACTTTGTGCAGTCCCATTTTTCAAAATTTTTCATACCCGGGATGTTTACTAAACCAATATGCAGTATCTAGTATTGCAGTGACTAGTAATATTGCACCCTTGTTTGGACACATTTCAGTGTTTTGGCTTTGAATTATTGAATAAAATTGATTATTATAATATTATTTTTTATAATTATTTATTATATTATAATTTATGATTTTTTGTTTCAAACTTTCATACCTGCCATGTCTACTAGACTCTTGTTTGGACAGATTGAAATGAGCTATTCCCTAGAATTACAGGCCTACAATATAAAACAACATATTTCCATGCAAAACAACTTTGACATTCAAAAATACTGACATAATCAGACCGCCAGGGAGGTTAACTTTCTTTAACCTTTTAACCTTTTTTTTTTTGGAGCCTCAAAGTTAAACTTTTTTTAACTTTTAACCTTTAACCTTAACTTAACTTCAATTAAAGTGTTTGTTAACTAAAAAAAAAAAATATTTCCTGGTCCCTTAAAGCAGATTAAAAAGCACAGTGTAATTTGCCCCTCTCTAAACTGTAAAAAACCTAGCTGAACCTGCCACTTCCTGTATCCCCCTTGTACTGACCACAAAAATCAGGGCTGCTGAGCCTTGACCACCGTGGTTAAAGTATGTCCCTCTGTTATCCGCAGCCCTGCTCTCGGTTCTCCTCTCTCCCCCTCACACCTTCCCCCCTGCCTGTCAGCTCCATGTTGTGTGTCTCTGTCTCCTCCCCGCTGCCCCCTGTCACTATTAGTAGAAATCATAAACTTACAATGGTCACTGCCAGCCCCTCTATTATACTCAGGCATACCACACTGTGTAAGTCTTTTCTAAAAATGAGCCATGCAAGCTATCTTCAGGGCAGTCACGTGACTCGCAGCCGCTTTACATCTCCGAGACAGGGCTCCTGCGGGAGGGCCTGAGTAGCCACGTGACCTCCCCAGCTGACGTCAGAGGGAGATCTTGGCCCATCCTGCAGAAGCTATGCATCGGAGCTGTAAAGCATCCGCGAGTCACATGACCGGCCTGAAGATTGCTCTAAATAGGTATTTACAAGTCTCATTTTTAGAAAAGACATATACATTGTGGTATGCTTGACTATAATAGAGAGTCTGGCAGTGATTTCTACTTTTGCCTTAACAAACACTTTAACTTAACTGTCCCTTCATATTGCAATAAATGAACCAGTATGCTTTGAACACAAAAAGAGTTAATACCACCGGTGAAGATGGAGGCTGGTACTCTGTTTCACTAGCTAATTGTATGCAGTTCTATATTCCCCAAAAGACTGCATCAGCAAATTCAGGAATGGTTGGATGATTTTTAGATAGAATGTGTCAACTTCTTTTAATACAAGTGGGAGTCCGGCGACCAATCTTTTTTTTTTTTTTAGGTCATTGAGACACTTTGCTAATCCCAAAATAATACTCACAGTTTGGGTGTAATATTTCCGCCTCTGTCTGTTTTCGTACTGAAGAACAACTTTAAAAATGTGATGCTGGCTGTTTCCATCTTGCTTGTGGGCATGTGAAGCCCACAAGCATTGATTTCCTGGATGCGGTGAAAGTTGTTAATGCACAGCTTGTTCACAAGCATGATCATTGTTCCCGCACTGAATCTTGGGAAGCCTGACACTAAGCTCCCAGGAGACAATGCGGTGCCGGGGAAAGGCAATAAACACGCCTACTCCCATGGGAGGAGAGACAGGAAGTGCCACAATAAAGTACAATATAAAGGTAATTACAGCGATAAAAAAAATTTTCATGCGGCATTTGAACATCTATGTAATTAACTGAAGGAGGTAAGATTAAGTTAAAAATTTGAGTGGAACCCCGCTTTAAAAAAGGCAGTAAAATCAACTTCAAAAGGAAAACATCTAAATAATTGGGGATAGGCCACCTTGGCAAATCAGCTTCGGTTTTTGAAATCTCTCTCTACATCAACATCTCATTTCCCCCAACCTTTACATTGGTTTAAAGAAATTCAGTGGGTAAAATCAGAAAAAAGCATAATAAAGTTTTCTGAACTGTAGGTTTTACGTACAGATATCCTCATTACTAAAGGCAACTTGAATCATAAGTCCTGTACTTCTCTGTATTGGTATAGAGATGATGTGTCACCCTCCAAGATTGCAAACATCATCTATGTACCATGTTGTTTGATTACAGCATTGGAATATATGATGTTTTTAGCCTACTCCATGATTTTTTCTATATGAAGGAACCACATTTGATCCCATTGTGGCTCTCTTTCAAACCAATGAGGACATCTCGTAAAACTAGCAAAGACATCACAGGATCATAGAACTGTGTTATAGGGATAAGACTGAGGATGACAAATCTGCTGGATACCATTTGCATGATGTACTATCCAGTAAACATAGTAAGTTGAAATAGGATAATGGTGGTTAATCTGCCCATCATGTGTACAATTTAACTAATAATGCAATAAATTCTTACATGTTTCTAGTTTTCACCCACGGAATGTCTCTTAATCAATTTACCCGAATGCAGTTTAGCAGAGTTTCCAGGATTGTAAATGATAAAAATAAATGAAAGGGGAGATGAAAATAAAGTTAATGGAGAAAGGTTACCTAGAGAGGAACGGGATTTCAGTTCAATAGAAGGGATTCTTTTGATGAAATACAGGATATTGAATCTAGACATTTCCTTTTTGGACTGAGATTTCTCTTTCTTTAATACAGTTTTTGTTTGATATAAAGATTAAATTATATAAAAATCACCTAGTGAGATCAGACTACTATCTTCGCCTGTGGTATTAACCTTTTAGGGATCTAAGCATTTCTGTCTGTTTTGCATTGATTGCAATAATATGGCTAAGAAAGAAACATTTGTCATTTCCTCATAAAAGTTATAGGATTCCTATTAGATATCACCTTATGTGTCACCTTACAAGTACCTGTACATCCATGGTATATATTAAAAAGTGCCCATGTGATATACGTGGGTAAAACTACCCAGAAGATAAAAAAAAAGTATTTCATGCCACAAGTATGCAATTAAAGATTGATGTGTGGAATTATCATTGGTGAGGCATTTTGTGGATCAGCAGCATAAAATATCTCAGTTGAAATGTATGGTAATTTACTTAATACCAGCCCTAGAA